>NC_140911.1:19291812-19550595 GCF_045865225.1 Trachurus japonicus
AACGAACAAACAAACAAACAAACAAACATAAAGTTGTATACAAAACAAACAGAACACGTAAATATTTATAATGAGTGAAGTCTGCTCAGCCTCAGCCTGACGTGGGAGGTCGGTGGCTGAATCTGAATCTGAATCTGAATCTGAATCCACCTCCTCCCTCTCTTCTCTTCTCTGACATCTGAAGCGCTCCTCAGACAGGAAGTAGGAAGCTGCGGAACAGGAAGTACCAGATGTTTCTCCTGCAGGAGCGATGTGGTTCCCAGGTGGCTCTTACCTGACCTGCTGCTGCCCCTCCTGCCCCGGCCCGGTCCAGGAGGAAGTGTGGGACACGCTGTCAGCTACTACAACTACAGCTGGACAGCCGTTAATAAACCAACCAGGTTGTTCCTGTTGTGACCGGACACACGGACACAGTCGTTCCTGTTCCTGTGGGGCCAGGACAGAGGGGAGGCAGTGGCATCACACCTGCTGGGGCTTCTGGGAGGATTTCTCCTTTGCGTTCCTCGCGTTCCTGTTGTCCACGCTTCCCGGCTGCTGAGCCGCCGTCGTCGTCGGAGGTCGAAACAGACCGTGTATGAGCGAGGACGGGGGCGCCTGCGAGGAGGGTACTACAGTCCGATGGTGGTTGTGGCCGGAGTTCAGGGACGTCGGGTGGTAGTAGTGCCCGATCACCTCGCTGTAGGCCGGGGGAGCTCCTTCCACTCGAGAGCCGCCCTGCTTCTGCTGCCGGGACACGGCCTCCTGGGCCTCCAGCACGCTGACGCCTGAGTGGACGCTGGGGGGAGGGGCCTGCAGACTGGGAGGAAACCACAAGGTCAACAGGGTGGAAACAGCAGGTAGCAGCAGGCTGACTGAAGTCCAATAAGAAGGCAAGGCAATTTTATTTGTATAGCCCGTTTTTTGTTTTTTTAAAGCAGAAGTAAGCGATATTTTTGTGTTAATATAAGTCTTAAATAGTTGTATCTTCCGACAGCAATCACTTACATAGAGTGTTTGGTCTGAAACACGGGTCTGTCAGTCACTCTGCTCTGCTCTGAGCCCAGGAGAAAACTTTTCTTGTATCCTACAAGTTTTATCCAATGAGGAGAGAGAACGGCATGAAGGGCTGTGTGTGCAGCCAAGGGATGCGCCTGAATGTGGTGACGTAGGTTCGAGGACTGTTATGGTGCGTTCAAGGCAACCAGTAACTCGTGTTTTTCCGACCTGTGAAGTCGTACCAGTTCGATCTGGTACGAGTTCACGGGTCAGAAGTTACGAGTGGCCGTTATAGTGACTTTCACAGGTAAAACAGGTCGGAGAAACACGAGTGGGTTGCCTGGAACGCTACAAAGTCGTAAGTTGTGACTTGAAGCTGTAATTTACGGTTTCAAAAGCCTACCTGGAACGCAGCATTAGCCAAAACGACCGGATCGCTTACTTCTGCTTTAAGTATATTTTTTGGCCTTTTTGCCTTTATTTTGATAGCACAGTGAGATAGACAGGAAAGGGGGAGGCAGAGAGAGAGGGGGAATGACATGCAGGAAAGGTCTGCCCGACGCGGGATTCGAACCGGGGACGCCTGCGTTGAGGACTGTAGCCTCTACATAACCACTGCGCCACGCACCGCCCCGTATTGCCCGTTTTTACAAACAGTTTGTCTCAAAGGGCTTCACATCAGGGATGTCACAATTATAGATTTTCTTGGTACGATTATTGTCAGAGAAATAATCACGGTACTACGATTACCACGATTATTATGCATTAATACATTTCACAACACTATGAATGTGTAAAATCAAATAACTTTATTTAACTTTATTTATTTGATTTTACACATTACTAATCTCTAGGACCAGTTATTAATCCCCAGGGGGAAGTGTTTGAAATATTTATGTCATTAATTGTCCTCTACCAAATGTCTACGTTTATTTTTCATTAACATTTAACATTTAAATTCCTACTAATTCAGTGTTACTTTAGATAAATGGACCAGTATCTGTGCATTTACCTTTACTTTGGCGCAACATCTGCAGATATGGTACCAATATAATCTTTTTCAGAAAGTGACGGTATTTAAGAATCTTTACGATCAATTAATTGTGGCGTTTAATACCGCGATTAATTGTGAAAACAAGTAATCGTGACATCCCTACTTCACATAGCATCATAACAACATCCTCTGCCCTTAGACCCTCACATCCACTGAGGAAAAACTCCATGAAAACCCTTTTAACAGGGAAAAATCGGAGAACTGGTTGTGTCGACGGTGTGGACGAGTGTGTGTTTACCTGGCCTGCAGACTGGAGTTGGATGGGTCAAGGGGGTGGGAATCGAACACTGTCCGGTTGGGCGGGGCTCTGACCGACTCGCGGTTCAGCTCCATCTGCTGCTCGGGGTCCCGGAGCTGCAGGGTGCAGGGGCCCTGGTAGGGCGGGGGCTCCTCGCCGTCCGAGAGGGAGATGGTGGGGGGCAGCTCGATGAGGCTCTGGGGCAGGTAGGGGTAGGTGGGCTGGAAGCGGTTGGGGGTGTAGCTGTGCTGGAAGCGCTGCGACTGGAGAGGAGGCGGGGGCTGGGGCTCCCGCTGGAGGTAGGACGAGTGCACCCCTCGGTCCGGGGGCCGCGGGTTATACACCTGGTGCTGTGTGAGGGACGATGACATCACGTCAATGCTGATGTCATCATGAGTCTAATGCTGATACATAGATATATATACTGAGCCCTCTTCCTGTATTCTTTTTTTTTTTTTTTTTTTCACTATTATTATTTACTACCTATTTAATTATTTATTTACTATTGTTCTGCTATCTCTCCCCCCTTTCTTTTTGCCATATCTACCTCAGAAGTCCAACATACTTATGCTCATCACACACACGCATGCACACACACACGCACACACTTACACACACAACGCGTATCCTAAACAAAAACATTGTCTTTGTTATTTAAATTGTGTTATTTTATTTTATTTTTTATTTTTCATTTATTGTTTTTTTTTGTTATTTCATTTGATTGGTTATAATAGTTATCACTGCGTATTGTCTTGTCCTGTGTTGCTATATATGTTTGTTTTTCACCCGTCTTACACACTTTTACACTTGTATTGTTTATCACCTGCATTGCACTATAAAGAAAAAAAAAGAAAAAAAAAGATATATATACTGACTAGATGCCGCGTTCTGCTTCTCAGCGTACGTCAATAGCGCCGCCATCTTGGTCCGGGGGTTCTGACCACAGACATAATAAACGTCTGACCAGCAGTCAGACCCAGTCAGACCCTTGTAGAACACATTTCAGTGTATTTATGCATGTGGGTGTGTGTCTGAGTATCTAAGTGTATGTTTAATACATAAAAACAAAGATTATTTTAAAAAATTAAATTTTTTTGTTGTTGTTGTATCATCAATATATGTCTGACATTTATAATAAACTAGTGACTAGTGCAGTAAGTAGACACGGCTTCCCCCTGACCAAGATGGCGGCCGCTTTGACGTATTCCACTCAATAGAGTTGCCTAGGAACGCGGCATCTAGTCAGTATATATATCTATGATTGATGATAGAAACTATGATTATTGATCATATTTTTAAACCTATAAAACTGCCAGTTACTCACCTCACTCAGGCCACTGCTGGTCCCAGTGCTGTCAGAGGACCACAGACCCCCCTCCTGAGAGAGAGACAGAGAGACAGAGAGAGAGAGAGACTTTGACTTTTGGTAACACAACTTTATTTACACACTTTCTCTCAAATCATTGAGCTGTAAGAATACAATGATATAGAATATTTGATTTGATTTTTATTTGTCACAAACAAGCACATCAAAAGACAAACAATCTATGTAACAAGAAACAAAACAATAATGATACTGTGCAAGTTTGAGAATAGAAGGGGCTGAAGGAAGCAAAGCTGATCAAGTTCAGCCCCCCGCCACATTGTGATTCATGTCATACAGTACATCTGTAGTTCCATACAATTCAGAAGATTAACAACATATTGCTTTAATATGAAATAAGACCATGATTATAAATAAAATAAAAAGAGTAAAATTAGCTGTCAAGTTCTTTATAGCTGACCAAGAGTGTATGTTTGTACTTACTTTTAAACTGTTTTAAGTTATTGCACATTTTTATATCCTCATCTAGTCTATTCCACATTTTTACACCACAAAAATAGATATATGCTTTCTCTGACCATAAACATTTTTTGGCAACCTATTCCAGGCTTTAAACAAAATCTAATAAAAAAATAAAAAAAATAAAAAACAAAATTTCACACAAATGGTTCATTTTCTAAATGACTCATGAATAAGCCGCGATGTGACCTGAAACTAGACAACTCTAGTATCTTAAATCATCATCATTGTTAAATCTTAGATTAATTATATTGCATCTATTCATCTATCCTGTTTGACTTCTGTCTTTGTACGGTTATGAATTAATCTGACTCCACGAGTGACGGGAGACACTGATGAACTGATAGTGGAAGAGACTCATATCAGTCAACAACAAGATAAAACCTGCTACTGACTCAGTGTGTGTGTGTGTGTGTGTGTGTGTGTGTGTGTGTGTGTGTGTCCGATACTCCAAAGCAACTGGGACACTGCACACTTATGCCTCATCCTTGACTCACATCTAATTTGTAGACTGGAGTCACACACACACACACACACACACACTACACCTGAGGCTTCTCCAAACATATGACGCCACTTGTTCTTTGTGAATCACCTGCTACTGACTGAGTGTGTGTGTGTGTGTGTGTGTGTGTGTGTGTGTGTGTGTGGTCATGAGCAGCTCTGGCCCCTTATGAAGAATTGAGTCAGTGTGTTAGCTTTAGCATTAGCCTGCAGCAGCAGTCCAATCACTGTGATCACATGTCACTCTGATGAGCAGATTGAGTCTGTACAACCAGATTCAAACAGTCAGTGAGTCTGTCTCGATGAGTTTGAAGAAGATCCAGTGGCTAAATTCATCATCATAGCTGCAAACAGATAAGCCACAACCCTTTAAATTCAGTTTATTAAAGCAGAAGTAAGCGATCCGGTCGTTTTGGCTAATGCTGCGTTCCAGGCAGGCTTTTGAAACCGTAAATTACAGCTTCAAGTCACGACTTACGACTTTGTAGCGTTCCAGGCAACCCACTCGTGTTTCTCCGACCTGTTTTACCTGTGAAAGTCACTATAACGGCCACTCGTAACTTCTGACCCGTGAACTCGTACCAGATCGAACTGGTACGACTTCACAGGTCGGAAAAACACGAGTTACGAGATAAGTTTTCTCCTGGGCTCAGAGCAGAGCAGAGTGACTGACAGACCCGTGTTTCGGTCCAAACACTCTATGTAAGTGATTGCTGTCGGAAGATATAACTATTTAAGACTTAGATTAACACAAAAATATTGCTTACTTCTGCTTTAATGAATGAATGACTCAAAAGGTTTCAAAAGGACGGACTCACGTTGGCCAGTGGTAAATGTCTCCTGCGCGTGGGAGCGTGTCTGGAGAGGAGGGAGCGAGCCGACAGGCGGTAGTGGTTCAGCAGACAGGTGATGACCACCACCATCACCATCATCACCACCACGATCACCAGGATCTGAACAAACTCCAGCTGGGCTGCACGAGAAAGGAGACGGAGATCGTCAGCACATTTGCAACAACGAGTCTGTGAAAACAGAGGACTCACCCTTAAAGGGATAGTAGCATTTTTTTAAAGTGAGGTTGTATGATCTACAAATAGCCCCTAAGTACTTTAATTGCAGTAGAAGACTCTCTGCACTCCTCCCGTTAGCAACGCCAGCCCATAATAGCCCTGCCCAGAGATTTACAACATAAATTGTTGTGAATGGACCCAAAGAAACGGCCTATTTTCAGGGCCTAAAAGAGGTTTTACCTGAAAAAAATTACACAGTTCCATTGTTTTTCCTGCACTTTGAAGGGCTGGAAAAATTTATATTATAGCGAACAATGGAACTGTGTATTTTTTTTCAGGTAAAACCTCTTTTAAGCCGTGAAAATAGACCGTTTCTTTGGGTTCATTCACAACACTGTATGTTGTAAATCTCTGGGCAGGGCTATTATGGGCTGGCGTTGCTAACGGGAGGAGTGCAGAGAGTCTTCTACTGCAATTAAAGTACTTAGGGGCTATTTGTAGATCATACAACCTCACTTTTAAAAAAATGCTACTATCCCTTTAATGTGTATGTACACGGTTGCCCATAAAGTTGGAATAATTTTGTTTTGAGACACATTCCTTTTTTTATTAGTATTATAAAGGTTAATTGTGGTTTAATTGTCACAGTGATATGTTTGGAAGAGATTGATCAATGGAGTTTTGAGAGGAAAAACACTGTCTCTTTATCTATGACACTGTCATATTTTATTCCAACTTTATGGGCAAAAGTGTATATAGGAATTTATATGTCCTCTGATAATTATAAAGCAGCTTCATACAACCATGATTTTTTTTTTTTGTAAAACCTTTCGTTTAACCGATGATTTATGTACATCACATGAACATTTCCAATTTGCTTCATTAGTGAACAAAAAACAACATTTTTTCAAGTCAAATCATGTTCTTCTAACCTGTGAACACTCTCCTACATATATTATATATATATAGGTGCATTTGTAACTTGATGTTTGTTGATTTTTTCTTCAGCTATAACAACAGTGTTGCATGTGTGTGAGCAGATGGAGATTCATGCATTATTTATATAAACCTAAAAGAAAACTTGACACTAACAATGAAAACTGCTCCAGTGTGTTGTTTTTTACCTTTCTAAGAATGTTTAGTGAATTTACACAACCTGATACTGATAATCATAGAGATATAATCATCTGAAACCCAACAATAGCAATCCAAGCACTTATTGTTGGATATTATTGTTGCCTCTTTTCAAACTGAACATCGGCATATTTTTTTGTGTCAGTTGTTTTGTTTGTTGTGTCGTCTCTCAATCAGTGTATTTTAATATAGCACACTCTTCTCTACTCTGTGTGTCGTGAGTTGTGGTTTCATTTAAAAATATTTAAAAAAAATAAATAAATAAAGTGAAACCAAGAGCAACAGACAATCCTCTATGTATGAAAAGAATAATAGTGTGAACCATTCACTGTAACAGTTGAAACACTTAAACTGAGTAACAATCAGGATTGTAGGTTTTCAGACAGATCTCTGTGCCTTATGGAGAGGTCACACACACACACACACACACACACACACACACACACACACACACACACACACACACACACACACACACACACACAGTGCCAGACTAGACCAGAAAGACAGACAGAGGAAGCTTTGTTTAGAAACAGTCTGCTCGTACCCCACCCCCACCCCCACCCCCTCTACACACACACACACACACACACACACACCAACAAACGACCAACCAGAGCTTTTTTTCTCACCCTTTTTTCACAGAGAGCAGACAGAGGTCAGGGCCAAGACAGACAGAGGAACACACACACACACACACACACACACACACACACACACACACACACACAAAGCTCCCACCAGTTCTCCCAGTTGTCTGACACTTCCACCACAAGAGAGTGGCAGCACAGCTAAAATGTGCTTGTATGTACAAGGGCACAGTTTCAGTGCCATACTGGCAAAGAACAGCACAAGCACAAATTAAGTGTTAATAATAATAATAATATAATAGTGACTAGAGCACCTGCAAAGCAGAAATATACAATCTTACACGGGTCCAACTGGAGAATCACAGACCATGTCCTGATTCACATCTACTGGCCGACTGTTGGACCAGTAGCACAGACACTAGGGAGTCACGATTACTTGTTTTCACAATTAATCGTGGTATTAAACTCCACAATTATTTAATCGTAAAGATTCCTAAATACCGTCGCTTTCACAAAAATTTGATGTTGGAACCTTATTGGCAGATGTGGCGCCAAAATAAAGGTAAATGCACAGATACTGGTCCATTTATTTAACGTAACATTGAATTGGTAGGAATTTAAATGTTAGTGTCTCATTTTTAATTAAAAAACAAAACAAAAAACGATTAAAATAAACGCAAACATTTGGTATAGAAAACAATTCATGACCTGAATACTTAAAACATTTCCCCTGGGGGATTAAGAATTGGTCCTATATTAATAGATACTTGAAATATTTTGTGTAAACAATGAGTAATGTAATTATATTTTGACTATATTTGATTTTACACATTAATATGTTGTGAAATTAATTAGTGCATAATAATCATGATAATCGTAACACTGTGATTATTTCTCTGACAATAATCGTACCAAGAAAATGTATCGTGACATCCCTAATAGACACATTTATGGAATCAGATATTACATTTCTAATCAGGGACGTTTTGAGTGACCACCTATAACAGATTTATTAGCCATCAATAAAGCCATTAGCTTGTTTGTGTTTATCCTCCAGCAGGATGCAAGACAATATCTCCATCATCTGATCTCGTGAGGAGAATCTGCCTCAACACCCGTCTGACTGTGAAACACTTCACTGTAAAAACATCATCACTAACAACAAATATATAGAAACTAATGAGCATCTATTAACAGAAGAACACCATCAGGAAACCCAACAGTTTCTCAGGTTGATGTGCATCTTCTAGACAACATAGATTATCTAACCATCTTATCTTTTCTTATTTCATATTATCTTACCTTCTCATTGCCTAATAAAGTCAAATTTTCCCTGAGCTCAGAAACAACCATTCAGTTTAAAAACAACAACTCCATCAAACGTTAATGTGTCGACTTATCACTGATCAGAGGAGGAACTTTACTTTACTTTACTTTACTTTATTTCTCACGACCACGCAAGTGGTATGGAGCACAAACAATAAAACAGTACAAATAATCAGACATAGCAAGAGGCAGTGGGGCTGTACACTTTACATCTCTGACCAGGACAAAGCAAAAACTATCACTTAAACAGAGGAAGAACACGTTTCAGAAAGGCACCTAGCTTATAAATAACTTTTGTTTTATCAGACTGTAATAACAAAATGAGTTTAAACATAGATGGGCGACGAACATGGTATTTAGGGAGGTATTTTTCTCTTAGATATACAATACATGTGTTCTTGCATTCAAACAAAACATGGAACTCATCACCAATCTGGCTCTTTGCATAGATCACATAACCTCCGACTTCTATCCAGTCCTTTATACCTTCCAATAACTTTCTGTATTCTTGTATTGTTTACTCTGAGGTGGCAGATGGCCTGTCTAGACTTAAACTCTTGTTTAAACTCAATATAGATGTCACATCATCGATGTCATAGTTCACTTCTCCATGTCTGCTGGAACTGATCTTTCAGTCTCTGTTGGACAGTTACAGCTTCAGCCAGTCAGAACTAACACATCTTTGAGAGAGCCAAACATACGACAACCCACACTCATCCAATATCTCACCAAAACCAATAACTCACCACACAGTTGTGTCCGGACACAGTTGTCATGGTTGTGAGGCTGCATGATGCCCGTCCCTGTGATTTTTACTCCAGTGATTGTAACATGAAGAAGTTTTAAACGTAGATAAGAGAACTAAAAAGTCAAAGTAAAGTCAAATTAGGAAACTAAAAAGTCAAAGTCCAGCCTCCAGGTTACATGTCCTGTGATGCTCCCACTCCGGCCGACACCCACACTCTGAGCTGCCTCTCAGCTTTGTCTGCAACTTCTTCTCACACACATTCCCACACTGTCCACGCACACACACTCACATATTAGGGGAAACAGCTGACCAGACCCCACCACCGACACCCACCCTCCCTCACTCCCTCCCTCCCTCCCTCCCTCCACCCAATGGCTGTGAACAAAAGGGGTCAATACGAGAGAGAGGAGGGGAGGGGAAGAGAGAGAGAAAGAGACGGAGAGCCGGGGGGAGAAAGGAGAAGGGGAGTGGTGGGAGCGTCTGGGAGAGACAGATGGGTCAGAGGGCCGGCCAGAATAATGATGAGAGAGAGAGAGAGAGGGAGGGATGGGGGTGAGGTCTGACGCTTGGGAAAAATGAGAATTTCGAAACAAAACAAAACAAAACACAACAAAACTTCAGTATCTGCTCAGTATTCCTCCATCACCTGTAATTATCTCTGAACATGTGAATCTCAGGTTTTCTGACTTTACAGATTTAAATAATTCAATCCATCAACCTTCTGGTCACTGTTCCCTCTCAGGTGTTTTACTGCTCCACCTCGTTGCCCAGAAGACAAAAAAAGTTGCACACTCAAACATCCCCGACTAGTTTACTGTTCATTTCTCCCTAATGTGGCTTTGAATTGTGAAATGTCTGACCTTAACCGTGGTCTGTAGCTAGTGCAACTAACTACGATTTAAGTTTTTGCTTGAGAATTATTATTACTGTTCATATCAAGAATGCTTCTGTGCCAAGAGTTGATGACACCAACTTGATGTTAGTTATTTTTTGACATAATTGTTCATATGGCAATAAATGCAAAATCTATTTTGCCAAAACAATATTGTATTTTGTTATCATTAACTGTAACTGGAGTAGCCTAGGTAATGTTGTCAAAATAATCTCTTATTAATCATTATAGTAAAAGCCAATTGTATAGATATTTGGAGTTGGAGAAGTGAGGCCATAGCACCAGCATGTGGACGTACTGTGTACTGTGTACTGTGTACTGTGTACTGTGTACTGTGTACTGTCGCTCACTCAAGTACTGTCTCCTAAGGCAAGTGTATCTACCAGACCTTTGTTGTCATGGTGACAATAATAAACACAATAAAAACCAAGGATATAATAATAATGGTCATGACAGGAAAAGATGGTGGTTCGGATTAAAATAAGTAGCCTACTGTAGCTACTCCTTCCACTTGAGATGACCTCTGATGTCGTGGTTACAGTGATAACAACAATGAACAGACATGGAGAATAGAAACAAAATAAACTGCTTGTTTCATGTGGGAATCGAACACTGCTCTGCTGTATTATATTCATCCATCCTCCAGAACTTCCCCTTTCTTTTCCCTTCTCCTGCTAAGCATATTATTATTATTATTACCAGTAAATAGGTAATAAATGGTTTATGATACACAATAATGCAACGATAAGACAATTTATATAATATGTAGGCCTATATATACATGTGTATGTTGTATGTGTTGCTATGTATTACTGTACCATCATTGTTCACTTCAGTTTTAAGGACCAGTGTGACGGATTCAGTGGCATCTAGTGGTGAGGTGTTATATTGCAGATACAGGTGGAGAAGGTGCAAACACTAAAGTTCCTCTACTTGAGATTTGAAGTATGTTAAAAGTACAATGGATCAATATATTTCCCCTTCGCCTGAATTAAGTTATGTTAATGATAGTGGTTCATTCCCAGTGAAAGGTCAGCTTTCAGCCAGAATGCACCTTGCTTGAAGCATCTGATAATGTCCAATCAAGTGTAAGAACAAACCGTGATGTGGTGGGTCACAGAGGTGGCGAGCTAAAGGCAGCTGCACAGAAACAACTATGCAACATAACAACTTTCCGGCCTTGTGCGACCTTTGAATGCACACAAACAGTAGTTTATTAGAGGCTGTAGCCTATGTCAACTATTAGCCAATGCTCGTCATTTATTAGTTTAAAAATCTAATAGATTATGACCTTTTGAAAACTGTGTTTCATTTGGTGAGGAGTGCTTATGACTTTTTAATTATTATTATTATTTATGGCTTCCTTTGTTATTTTTGATGCTTTTAAAGATTTCATATCTCCAAATGTGTCCACATTTCGATCAACTCAGTTGATGACATGTCAAGTTCCACATAGGGTCATGGGGTCAGTAGGCTAGCGTATATGAGCGATACATATTTTCACACATACTATGCCTTAAAACTAGGGATGTCACGATCATACATTTTCTTGGTACGATTATTGTCAAAGAAATAATCACAGTATCACGATTATTATGCATTAATTCATTTCACAACACTATAAATGTGTAAAATCAAAGATAGTCAAAATATAATTACATTACTCATTGTTTACACAAAATATTTCAAGTATCTATTAATATATGACCAATTATTAACCCCCCAGGGGAAGCGTTTGAAATATTCAGGTCATAAATTGTTATCTATACCAAATGTTATGTTTATTTTAATCGTTTTTTGTTTTATTTTGTGTGTTTTTTTAAATACAAATGACACACTAACATTTCTACCAATTCAAATGTTACGTTAAATAAATGGACCAGTATTGGTGCATTTACCTTCATTTTGGAGCACATCTGCCGATATGGTTCCGACATAATCTATTTTGGGAAGTGACGGTATTTAGGAACCTTTACGATTAAATAATTGTGGCGTTTAATACCGCGATTAATTGTGAAAACAAGTAATCGTGACATCTCTACTTAAAACCCATGTTAGAAAATGCACCTGCATCTTTCCTTCCTCATTTTTCTGTCAGTTTTCAGTGAACAAATTCCTCAGACCAAAGCAGGTTTCACCAAAGACTCACAGAAACTGATTCTCCAGACAAAATGAAAACAATAATCACAAAACCCCTGGATCTCTGCTGCCTGTTTATTTATACATGTGATTTCTGTGTCATCATCATCAACACATGATATTGAAGTGGTAGAAGTTATAGTGGCTCTAGTTCTGCTGCACTGACTTTGTTTTTAACATTAAGAGTACAAGACTTCACCACTTCTGCACTGTCCCTTTAATTCACACGGTCCTGCTTCTCTCTGACTCATCCTGGGAGCTCGACCCACTGCAGCTCGAGAAGACGCATGTAAACACACAAACACGCTGCAACAAATTCAGAAAAGACCTTCAATCGATGTGACGATCCAGACACAAATATAACAGAAGTGTTTCCTGGACAACAAGATAATGAACCCGGGAACTTTGAGCATCGAACAACAAGTTGATCCCAGCAGGTTCATTACACTCCATCACATCCATTGTGCTGTAGAACTGAATTTGTATAGTGCATAATATTGTTTATGTGCACATGCTGTGAGTATTTCTGTTAATTTCATGAAAAT
The DNA here is from genome assembly GCF_045865225.1 of Trachurus japonicus. NCBI lineage: Eukaryota > Metazoa > Chordata > Actinopteri > Carangiformes > Carangidae > Trachurus > Trachurus japonicus. Next base: position 19,304,811 of record NC_140911.1, read on the forward strand.
GTTTCCCCGAACTAGGGGTGGGGGGCGATATGGCAAAAATATCATATCACGATTTTTTTAAACATGAAGTCACGATTTCGATTTCATCACGATCTTAAATCGAAAAAAGAAAAACAGACAATTTAGGCCAAAGAACCTTTCTGAACAGATTTTAATCTAAATAGTTGCAGTTTTGCCAACATGTGCAAACAACGTACAGTAAACATAGTAAAAGGTAAACAACAACACTCTGATAAAGTGCACTCCTGGGCTGACTTCTCTTTGTGGAGGAGAAGCTTTTCAAACCAACCTTTAGCTGCCTAAATTTCAGATTGTGGAACTTGACTTAAAAAAAATAACTAAATACAGCCAAAGTGCAACAATATGCACAACACTCACAATGAAGGAGGTTGTTTTGTCTTGTGAGGAATCTCGTTCATGCAGTTGAAGCTAGTAGCTAGGGGTGGGCAATATGGCAAAAATATCATATCACGATTTTTTAAACATGAAGTCACAATTTTGATTTCATCACGATCTTAAATCGAAAAAAGAAAAACAGACAATTTAGGCCAAAGAACCTTTCTGAACAGATTTTAATCTAAATAGTTGCAGTTTTGCCAACATGTGCAAACAACGTACATTAAACATAGTAAAAGGTAAACAACAACACTCTGATAAAATGGACTCTTGCAACATAAAAGGTAGCTTTCAATAAACTTGAAAGTAAAATATCAATGAAGACATTACTGTTTGTTTTATTCAACACAGTCATTTTAACAGGATTTTAAGTGTATCAAAACACTAAATAGCTGATTGAAAAGGGTCAAATAAAAATACAAACTAAAGTAACTGTTGTTATCTCTTTTAGCAAACTTTGCAAAGGACCTTTGTTTGTGCTTTGCAGCATAGAACTGCAGTTTATAGAATGAGCCCCAGACGATCCTACGATCTCTGCACTTTGGCAGATCGTCTACACGCTCTAATCCTTCACCATCTAATATCGCCATATCGCCCACCCCTACCCCGAACTTGCCGTGTGTTTGTGTGTTTGTGTGTTTGTGTGTTTGCAGTGGTCGGCGGTGTAACTGCAGCTCTGCTCCCTCCTCCTCCTGCAGCAGCTCGTCTAGACAGGAGGAGCCCGAGAGCCCGAGACACTCCATGGTTCATCTAAAGCAATTAGCTCATTTGTCATCCCTCGCCTGCTCTCCGTCTATCTGCCCCCCCCTCATCCTCATCCTCCTCCTCCTCCTCCTCCTCCTCCTCCTCCTCCTCCTCCTCCTCCCGCATTCAGCTAAAGGTCACAGCCGGTCACTGCCGAGTCAGATGGCTCAGCTCAGAGAGAGAGCACACAGACAGAAAGGGGAAGGGGAAGAGGGGAGGAGGAGAGGAAGGAGGAAAGGAAGGAAGAGGTTGATTAAGGAAAAGAAGGGAAGGGAAGGAGATGATTCAGAGGTTCATAGATACAGATATTAAAAAAAAAGTGGAAAGTAAGCGAGGGAAGAGGTGGAAAGGAAAGAAGAAGAAGAAGAAGAAAAAAATCAATGATGAAAAGAGGAGAGAGAGAGAGAGAGAGAGTAAGGACAGGAAGAGAAAAGCTAATTCCCCCTCCCCCTCCTCTCTCAGTCCTCGGATGACTGGACAGTCTGGGTAGTCAGAAATAGCACAGACAGCTGTGTGTGTGTGTGTGTGTGTGTGTGTTTCTGTATGTGTGTGTGTGTGTGTGTGTGTGTGTTTCTGTATGTGTGTGTGTGTGAGTGTGTGTGTGTGTGTGTGTCTGGCTGCCTGTCAGTGTGTGAGAGAGAGTTGTAGGTCATAGGTGCACACAATTTGCCTCCCAATTTCCATGAGAAAGGCTATGGGGAAGGGGGGGTCAGGTACACACACACACACACACACACACACACACACACACACACACACACACACACACACACACACAAACACACACTCCATTGACTTCGGATGTCATGGTGCAGCCAATAAGTGTGGGAGTTTTGGTACACAAAACTCCCATTGCTTTTTTCAACAGTGGGAAAATGGAGAGGGAAGTGTTTGTGTTTGTGTTTGTGTTTGTGTTTGTGTGTCTGCCTGTGTGTGTGCTTGAGTGTGTCCATTATCTCTTCATCTTTCTTAGTCTCTGAAAAATAATGAAACATCATTTTCCACTACACTTTTCACTTCACCTGGACACACACACGTACGTACGATTTTTAACGTGAATTTCAGTCTAGTTCAGAGAACAGCTCAGTCTGACACTAAAACACCAAACTCATACACAAAGTCTGCATTGTCATGAAGTTGAGGGTGTGATGATTTCTCCAGTCTGATGCTGTGTATTGTCCATTCACAGCCCTTGTTTGTGAACTGGGTCAGTGCATCAGCCACGATATGGACCGACCTATCAACATGGGTTATTTCAGTCCCATTGAAGAGTAACTGACTGTCATGGTGGTTGTGTTGTGCCCCACTCACTGCCAATACAACAACAGTCAGAGCTGTAGCCATTTTGTTTTCAGCTTGTCCAGCGTCCATTCATTCATCGGGCCGTCTTATTTTCTCATGGAGACGACATCTCAGCAACTTTTTCAAATTTGGTGTAAACATTCGCTTGGATTCATGGACAGGATGTAACCCGACTCTAGTCTGAGTGGCGGAGGGATACGACCACGAGGAGGTGTTTCTACTTTATTTTCATGTTAAAGGTTTCATGTTATGGGATGTGTGCAATATGCAATATGTGCTATGTTATGGGATATGTGCAATGCTGTTGGATTTATATGGCTGAGGTGTATTGTTCTTTTGTTTTTTGTTTTTGTCATTGTGGCCATTATGGCGCAGCTACAGTGTCCAAGACAAATTTCCCTGAACGGGACAATAAAGTTTATCGTATCGTATCGTATCGTATCGTATCGTATCGTATCGTACAACGAGGAGTTTTGGAAAAGCGAAGCGTTTTCTCACTACATTTATGAGCCTCCGCACCGTAAAATTCTTTGATCGGCGCAAGACAGACTCATGTTTTCATTCATCAAGAATTAAAGTCAGAGGTTCAAAGAGGTTCACATACCGTCGTAGTTCCGACCATAAACGGCGATTCAGCTGCGTTATTCTCATGACTCGCCACGAAGGAAACGCTGGTTGGCTCGACCAGCATTTCCGCCACCACTAATAATAACAAAATAACAATAGAAACAGAACGATATATTTATCGAAAATGGGCCCATTAACAAGTGTGGGTAGCGGAGATTCATCCACATTAACGTGAGACTTTTTAATAACCGAATAGAAACTCCTGGTTGTCCCTTTAAACATTTGCCCCACTGGACCACAGAGTTATGCAGCGATGTTGTCTTCTCATATACACATTGTAGGTTAATATGTTGAAACTCAGTTTCATCAATGTGGTGATGAGAGGAAGAAAGACATCTGCAGACCAACTCGAGGACTCTGGTCCCGTCTCTCAGACTCTCTGTCAGTATCTGTCTGAACAGAGTCGATCAGAGAGGAGAAGCATTAGTCTAAATTTAACGTGCTAATCCAGGGAACTCCCACGTTAAACTGTGAGTCCCATCTGGAGCGCTAGCTACGCTCATGCTGAGAGACTGAACTGAACTGACTCTCCACAACAGAGTCAGGACTTCTGTGACCTCTGACCTCCCACGTCCAGCAGGTTTTGCAAACAACCCATCGAGTCAGAGTTGCTTGTTGGAAGTTAGTGATTATTGGAGCCAATAAGGCTTACATATAGAGCTCACTCACTCACATTCACACCTATGGGTGATTTAGAGTCGCCCGTCAACCGTCTTTGGACAGCGGGAAGACACAGCGACGGGGAGATCATGCAAACCCCATGGTGAATATAAAATAAACACAGATGCATGTTACTGACCTTGTTGTCTTTGCTGCAGCTGTTGTTCGGTTACGACTCTGTATTTTAATGCTACAACTGTCTTTGCCGTTCTTTGCTGCCAGGATTTACTGTAAGTAACCAACTGCTGAGAAGACAATCTGCTCCCTGTTGACTCTGGCTCACACATGACCAGTGTAGGTGATCGCTCTCGCTCTGAACTCTGCTGCACCCGAGGCCGAACCTGTCAGTCTAGACTCTGACACTGCTGCACAAAGCACTTTAATCCCTGAGTTTAAAAAAAAAAATGGAATAGGTAATCTATTAGTTTTGTTTTATTTCTTTACATTCGTTATTCCAACACCTTGATAGCAATGAATAATTTAAACACGCTGGCAATAAAAAGAACAAAGATTTGGCCTCCGTGACAGTGGCACGGCTGTAAAAGTCTCGTCGGCCTCCAGATAGTGACACTTGTGCATACTCTGGCCATACACTCACAACCACTACTGCACATGACCAAAGTGTTCTGAGGTCAGACAAATGGCTGTCGGCCGCCAATAAATAAAGAAGAGGATAAGAGAAATAAATGATAGAGCCTGTTCAACCATGGGCTTTGACTTTTAACATAATGTTGGTTAGTGCAGCGCTTAATTACTGCAGTGCAAAGTCAAAGACATAGAAATAAAAATAAAAAACTGGCAGTGAAAACATTCATGTACTGAAAACTGAGATAAAATGGCAGTTTAAAAAAAGAAAAGGAAATAATATTTATGAGGAGAATACAACAGTAAGTGAGCAGCAGTCGGAGCACAGTGACACATAAACACAAGAGGACACAAGTCTGATTTTCTAGTGTTTGTGTTATTTCTGTTTTTTACTGTGACCACATAGACAGCAGACAGACTGACTGTGTTTTAACACAATAAATACAATGAACAGAAACTAAATATGAGTCTGGCTGAGAGAACAGACACACTCAGCACAGTCATTAATGTTAACAATGGAAAAAGTGAGAGGATGTGAAGTCCTACAAATAAGAGCAAGGATCACTCACACTCAGGGTGACACACACACACACACACACACACACACACACACACACACACACACACTGTTCCTCTGTGTAGTAGCTGACCTGCAGAGCTTTCTGTCTGAAACGTATGAAAATCAAACCTCATTATCAGCTGCTTGTCTGGCTTTCTCTCTCTCTCTCCCTCTCTCTCTCCCTCCCTCTGTGTGTGTGTGTGTGTGTCTGTATGTGTGTGTGTCTGTGTCTGTGTGTGTGTCTGTGTGTCTCATTATAATTCTAGCTGGAAGGAGCTAGACTACTCTGTCGTCTCACACCCCTGCACCCTGCGCACACAATCAGCTTTGTGCACACAACACACACTCTTCATTTGAATGTGAAAGAGGAAAGTCAGACAGAGTCATACAGGGCAGGTCACATGCAGTGGGCTGTGTGTGTGTGTGTGTCTGTTTGTGTGCGTCTGATACCAGACATAATACTAGTCATTAACAGTCTGCACTCCCAGTGCATCAGGTTACAGATCAATAATCTATACATAATCTATCATGATTCTTATATTCATCTTGATAAATGTGCCATGAAGTTTCCTGCAGCGCTGCCAGACAGACATTCAGACATTGTTGTCTAACCAGGTGTGGTGTGCTTATGTGGGGATTAATTCCACGTTGATGAATAGAAAGCACATGGGTAAACAGTGTGTGTGTGTGTGTGTGTGTGTGTGTGTGTGTGTGTGTACACGTGTCTGCTGAGTCAGTACCTCTGCAACCTTGTCGGTGGATATGTAAACGTGGAAAAGTCTGGATTTGCTCCTCGTCCTGTTTCACCTCTTCGTTCCTGTCACTCTGAAGACTTGTGTCCTGCTCTGAGCCGTAGGTTGTGTTTATGTTGTGTCTTTTCTGGTCTTTATCATCACTAAGGCTGTGTATGGACCCTACTGGCCGACTGGTGTAGCGCTATTTCATACTAAGTGTGACGCCACAATAGCTATCGGTACAGATAATTATCAGCCAATAATTATCGTCAAGACACAGATAAGTCCGATAATGACATTTCTAGAGCCAGTCATAATTAGCCAACATTGCCTTGACTTTGTTCATTTTCGGTCCATTTTCCTCCTTGAAACAATAATAAATGTTGGTTTTTGAAGAGTCATAGAGTAACTGTTCTTGTTTTCGTTGTGATTACAGTAGGGATGTTGAATATATTATTGGCAGAGCTAAATTTTCATTTCATCTTTACTCACTATACATCTTAGCCTTTCTTAACCTCTGGTGTATAAAAATGTTATTGGTTATCAGCATCGGTAACAGTATGAATGTAGCTCAATGCAAGTTGCTGTCACAGTACTTGCTAACTAACTCCCCTCCCCATCATTTAGTATTTTTTTATTTTTTTTATTCCTTGTTATGTACATTTAACTGTGAATTTCCTGAGCTGAGGCCCTGTATAGGCCCTTTGGGTCTCCTGTCTCTCTGCCAGTGTATTTTAATCTATCTTTTTTTCTTTTTTTTGGTGCAAACAAATCAACTAAACTAAACTAAGTGTGATCTCATTCTCATTGAGTATACAGTATGCAGTGTAGGCAGCAGAGCAGCAGCAGCAGCAGCAGCAGCAGCAGCAGGACCTTATAGGGCCTCTAACAAGATCTTCTGGCCTGGTCACTCTCTTCTAACTACATTAGAAGACACTGATCTACAGTCAACCAGGATTTACACTTTTAGAGGATGAGATTGTGATGATCGCTGACTTCAACGTCCAACTGGAAAAAAGCCTCTGTTGATTTCGACCATCACCTGTTTTATTGTGTTTCAGTAAGACTTAAAGCAGAAGTAAGCGATCCGGTCGTTTTGGCTAATGCTGCGTTCCAGGCAGGCTTTTGAAACCGTAAATTACAGCTTCAAGTCACGACTTACGACTTTGTAGCGTTCCAGGCAACCCACTCGTGTTTTTCCGACCTGTTTTACCTGTGAAAGTCACTATAACGGCCACTCGTAACTTCTGACCCGTGAACTCGTACCAGATCGAACTGGTACGACTTCACAGGTCGGAAAAACACGAGTTACGGGTTGCCTTGAACGCACCATAACGTCTTGTCAGCCGATGGAGTTATCAGCCCCCGCCCTCGTCATGGATCTATTGGTCCTCGTCCCTACGTCACCACATTCAGGCGCATCCCTTGGCTGCACACACAGAGAGGACTGCCCCTTTATGCCGTTCTCTCTCCTCATTGGATAAAACTTGTAGGATACGAGAAAAGTTTTCTCCTCGGCTCAGAGCAGAGCAGAGTGACTGACAGACCCGTGTTTCGGTCCAAACACTCTATGTAAGTGATTGCTGTGGGAAGATACAACTATTTAAGACTTATATTAACACAAAAATATCACTTACTTCTGCTTTAAAGCTCCAGTTGGTAAGTTGACGAAAGTGAAAGTAAACTCCGCGACTTGGTCGGAAATTTCAAGACAATACTCCGTCAGGTCCCTTTATGAACCTCTGCCAAGCGCCCCACACACACAGAGACACACACAAAGTAGCCATAAACGCACCCACAGAAGATGTACCGTATCCATAGCAGGACGTGTAGGAGCGGCGATTGGCTGCTCCTCCTGCTCCCTCTACCTGACTGGTGGAGAATCGTCGGGCGCGGTGGATTTTGGCAAATACGATTACAGGCTGTAGGTGGAGCCAGAGGAGTTGGATTTTGTCCTAAATTACTCATTTAATGTCTGACCATCAGAATATAGTGACAGTTCCAGCAAATATGACTGAATAATTGTTCCCAACTGAAGCTTTAAGGTAACTTTGAGTGACATCAGCAACCTGTGCATGGGACCTGACATCACAGACACTACATCGTCTCTATTTGAATGGATGGACTGCATTTATATAACACTTTTCTAGCCACATTCACACGAAGCTTTCACCAAAATATTGCACTTTTTTTCCTAACACTGGACTGGAGGAGCCAGGGATCACTGACCTTCTGCTCCACATAATGTAGAGACAATGTCATTGACTTAGACACTGGTGTGAACAAGCAGCTGAGCCTCTGAGCCTCTGACAACTGATGCTTGACTCTCTTTCATCACCAGCACCGCCTTATTTTACTACACAGGTAGTAAACTCTGTCTGTTCTGTCTCTAGCGGAGGCACCAACCCTGAAACAGAGTTACTGCCATGTCATGTTTTCACTTCTGGCCACATGCTCAGTCATATTGAAGCTCCTCACACGGTTCAGATGCAGCAACTTGAATTATTAAAACTGAACTCAGAATTGTCTCATTTATGAGCTGTTTGTTTAATCAATGACTTCAGGCCTGTAACTAAGAACCTGGTCACACCTGCTGATCTCAGACCTGCAGTCTTCATAATCTATTCATGTGTTGTCATCATCAATTCACTTACAGTTTTATCTTTTCTTGTATATGACTGTAAATTCCCCCTATTAAAACTCTTTTAAACAACCAACATAGAAGTAATTTTACAGCATTATAATGTTTAGTGTTTAGAATAATAATAATTCAATATTATATATCAAATAATATCTGATATGAATCTGTCTATCCCTTACTGCTGCTCTCAGACACATACCAGCAGCATGTGACGGCTTTTGTGTCTCACTCGTCTCACCTGAACAGCTCAGTGACCGTCAGTGGAAAAAGTAAAAGCACCTGCTTTTGAAAAGGTTTTTTTTTTTTCCCTCAAAGACTGGTCTCAGATCAGCCCAGATCTGCACTCTATCCTAAACAGGAATCAACTCGCCTTTGTGTCGTCATGTGAGTGTGTGTGTGTGTGTGTGTGTGTGTGCATGTAAGAGAGAGATATCCTGTACCGCAGACAAAACAAGCCTCTCCTTAGCCCAAACAGGATCACTGAGACAAAGCTGTTCAAACGAAACACACGATAACACTGAGCTGTCACAGTAGTTCCTGTTTGATTTTTCAAAAACTGAATTTCTGTCGAATTCCTCGAATCAACATGAAAAACCCAGAACACACCTCGAGACTAGTTTCCTTTTTTTTTTTAACACTGTGTGTGTGTGTGTGTGTGAGAGAGAGGGATGACTTCAGCTAAAATGAAGATAATATCCAGAACTTGCTGGAGGTCAGAGTTCACTGTCATGGTTTCAAAAACAAACACGTGGTTAATAAGGATGTAGGACAGTCATGGATAAGAGAAAGAGTAATTATCAAAATGTTGACTATTAAAGATCGCCTGTCCAGACAGCAACACACACACACACACACACACACACACTACAACCTGGAGTTTTCAAACAAAAATGGGTCTCATTCTCAGTTTCCAGTTAGTTTTTCCCAAAAACGATAGAGTCTAGTTACAGGAAGTAAAGTAAAGAGAGCGACACATCTTTCTCTCAAAAAAACTCCCACCGCACCTGAGCCGACTAATTCCTGGCACGGTCAGAAAAAAAACAATTGATGCTCATGTTGTGTCTAACAACCTCCCACACCTTGGTCAGTGAGGAGAGCCCTGCCAGCTGGCACACACACACACACACACACACACACACACACACACACAAGGCCCATATTGTTTTGAGCTTTGAAGGCACGGAGCCAGTTTCCCAGCTTGTTTGCCACCATCCATCCCTCCATTAGGCCGTCATCAGCGACTCCAGCTCCACTCGTGGTAAACAGTGGTAATCACTGTCGGCTGTAACTTTAAGTCATCACACACACACACACACACATACTGAAGAAGAAAAAGAGTCCAGAGACGTATTCTGGTGGTTTTGTGTCACACATCAAAAACCTTGAAGATCTTTCACTCTTTATAAAACCCTGTCTGGATGAGTTACATCATAGTGGTACTGTTGTAATTCGGTCCAATCAGAGTGAGGTGCGGTGTGGATTCATTCATTCATTTCAACTGTTTTAACCCACAGGACAAGTGTCATAACACATGTGTTGTTTTTTTTTACTTCTTCAGTTTCTTATTATTACTTATTATTTATTTTTTCCCAGCTGCTTTGTCTAGAGCACTGTGTGTGTGTGTCTGTGTGTGTCTGTGTGGTGGGTTTGGATGCAAATTATATGGTCCCAGCTGTTACCTATGGGCCAGAGGGCAAAGTGAGGCAGACGCACGCTTCTCTACAAGTGTGTGTGTGTGTGTGTGTGTGTGTGTGTGTGTGTGTGTGTGTGTGTGTGTGTGTGTGTGTCCCAAGGTCATGGACGTCTGTGCCATGGATGGGGGTTGAGAGTGTGTGTGTGTGTGTGTGTGTGTGTGCATGTGTGTTACAGACTGAGATGTCTGTTGTCTAGATCAGGTCTGGACCAGACTGTTAGCCTTATCTTGAGCTTCAGGAGTTGAGTTCACTGTGGGAAAACTGCATCAGTGTGTCAGTGACTGTGACTCTGCACTTTCACTTAAAAGACAATAATCACACAAAGAAGCAGAACTGAACTGAACTGAACTGAACTGACTTGTAGCTTAAAGGACAATTCCAGGCGAATTCAACTCGGGGGTGTATTTTCATATCATTTTAGGTCTAAAAGAAGGAATCTGAAGATTTTCAGTTTAATCGCTCCTGTTTTGCGGTAGTTGCGTATGTCCCCGCATCGCCACGGCAGCAATGAATGGGAGTGGATGTAAGTTCTGCTGTTTAGACTGTTTCCAGCCCTCAAAGCCGCAATTTTTTTCCACAGACAGCGTCAGATGGAGACTCAAACATGCACCGAGAAGTTTATTTACTTCAAGCAAGTCGACATGTTTGTAAAACTAGATCTAATTCAAAGTCTCCCGGAGTCTCGCGCGAGACCCAGTTGCAGTGCTGGTGTGTTCAGGCGCAGTGGGAAAAGCTACCGCTTGTGTCATAAACACAGGAATATCAACTCTTTACTTGCTTCAAGTAAAAAAAACTTCTCTGCGCATCTTTGAGTAGCCACCTGACGCTGTCTGTGGAAAAAAATGTACACTTGAAGCAAGTAAAGAGTTGATATTCCTGTGTTTATGACACAAACGGTAGCTCCCACTGCGCCTGAACACACCAGCACTGCAATTTGGGTCTCGCGCGAGACTCCGGGAGACTTTGAATTAGATCGACTTTTACAAACATGTCGGCTTGCTTGAAGTAAATAAACTTCTCGGTGCATGTTTGAGTCGCCATCTGACGCTGTCTGTGGGAAAAAATTGCGGCTTTGAGGGCTGGAAACAGCCTAAACAGCAGAACTTACATCCACTCCCATTCATTGCTGCCGTGGCGATGCGGGGACAGACACAACTACCACAAAACAGGAGCAATTAAACTGAAAATCTTCAGATTCCTTCTTTTACACCTAAAATGATATGAAAATACACCCCTGAGTTGAATTCGCCTGGAATTGTCCTTTAATATAATCAATAATCAAGAAAACACAGATTTGTCTCATAATAACGGCACAATCTCCCTCCCTTTCTCTCACTATATATGAAAAAAAAACAATATAAGAAGAATAAATCCGTACTAAAAGGACTGAACAATCTCAGACTGATAAACAAAATGCACATTTTTTCACATTTACACATATTAGTTAATGTGAACACTATAAACACTGGACATCTTCAAGCATCGCAGCAGAAGAACAGCATCATCAAGTATTTAGAGGAGCAGAGAACCACACAGGTTTTCTTCGTCTCAGACTAATTAATGAAAAACAAGCAGATCTCCACCCACCCAGGGCTGCCGACAGCAGACAGTCACTCTCTTTTATTTATGCAGCCGCCTCTTGGCACTCAGACAGTTCACTCACAGCGCAGACGCACATATAGGCACTAGGCTCTGACTTCAGGCTAATTAATGGAGCGATATACGTCTGACAGACTCCCGGGCCTCAGCAGCACAACACTTATATGCAGATCATATGCAGAAACACACAGACAAAGACACACACACACACACACACACACACACAGCCCCCCACCCCCAAAGTGACCACGACCTCGACCTCCAGACACACACTCTGCATGCATCTACATACATGCATGATGAGACCTGCTGATGACTCTCTGGTTGCTGTTTTGTGCGTTATTGGTGTCTAGACCAGGAAACAAAGAACAGCTGAGAGGATGAATGAAAAGCATAAATAAGACGAGGGGAGGGGGGTGGGGGGGGGTTAATAAAATCAACTAATTTAGACCCATGTGGATACTATAAGATACTGCTGTTGACTATGTAAATGCATCAATTATTGTATCAGAGAACATTTTTATACATCACTGGGAAAATAAGTGGTTTGCTCCGGTTTGATCACAAAGTCAGAGGAGTTTGTCTAAAAATATTACATAACATCTACTCAGAGGCGCCATACGGCCCTGAGAAGGATCCTAACTTAGGATCCTTCTCAGGGCCTGTGACTGATGGGCCCTGAAAAATATTTGATCATGCAGTGCATGGGGCCCAAAATACCAGCGACCATGCAAACATTTCAAGATTTAATAAATCACTTGAGAAAAAAAACAAAAAAAACTTTCTTTCTTTCTGCCTTTCTGGAAAGACTTTCAAAGTTTCACATTATGTAAAATAACACACGTGATTAACGCTGGGGTCATAAATAGTTTTGCTTATTGAATGAAGCAGAACAGTGTGTGTGTGTGTGTGTGTGTTTCTTCCCTACATGGGTCTTTCTACTTCACATCATGACAGGAAGGGGGAACAAGGACTGTATGAGTCAAACACCACAGGTTTAGGGTTAGGGGATCAGTCGCTGAATGAGTGTGGAAGCAAAGTTTGCCGCTAACTTTAGTTGTGACAGCCTCTAAGAGAACCAGATGTTTGGCGTTTTTTTTTTTTTTTACCAGCAGCTGAATTATCCAGAGCGGCGTCCTTCTCTTTATAACGAACAGACCAGGGAATTGAAACCAGTAGAAATGCAGAGCAAAACAGTCTCACTTCCAAAAATGGGATTCCTTAAAGCTCTTCAGACATAGGACAGTGTCAAATGGTGGGAGCTGTTACATTTACTCTGAATACTTTATCATCAATATTTTATCACTCTCCCAGGGAGGGAACTGAATGTCAACAGTGTGAGACAGACAACGGTAAGAAACATGTAGAAGTTAAGTGGACAGCTAGGGATGTCCCGATACCACTTTTTCATATCCGATACGATACCGATATTGCAGCCTTCAATATCGGCCCGATACCGATATTGATCCGATATTAGGGGTGGTGAAAAAATCGATTATTTATATTTTTCAAATTCTAATACAAAGGAGAGTCCTCCTGTTATTGGCTGACAGGCTGCTGCTGTCATGTTCTTCTATGGGACAGACAGTAGTGAGCTTACTTTTGAAATGTAAAATATTAAAAAACAAACCTTATTTACAACTTGAATTACTGTAGGTACATCAATGTCAAACAAAAGGCAAAATCTTCTTGCTTCAAGGTTTTATTTGTCACTCCAAATTAAAGATTATAGCCTGCCTTACAGTAAAAATGGCATACATAGTTCACACATAGTTTGAAACAACGTTCAAAACACACACAGCCAGTATCAAAACTAAGCATAAAGTCCGCTAGCTTAATGCTAACGTATAATGTAAAAACCCATAGACAGGCACACCAACATTAAGGTGCATTACCGCCACCTACTGTGTTGGAGTGTGAACGAGGGTCACCTAGGACAGAAGTGCTGGAGCAGAATAATGAACTGCTTTTATCGGAGCGTTTATATCGGAGATTTTAGATGTAGTCCGATATAATCCGATATTTGTTTTTTTGGCTGATATCGGAAAGATATCCGATATCAATATCGGATCGGGACATCCCTATGGACAGCACAACAGCAAATGAATGAAGGTGGTAACCGCTGATGAAGAACACCAGCAGAGGAATCATCATCGAAAACTTCAGTGCCACACATGCAAAAGGCTTCCTGGATGCCCTAGTTGGTAATCAACCACAAAATGACAATGGTATATTCTCAGTGCCACTGGGTTTTCTTGTATTTGTAGTAGTAGAGTCTGGGATATATTAATATATTGTTTGGCTTTTATGCCTTTATTTGATAGCCATAGTATAGATAGACAGGAAAGGGGGAGGCAGAGAGAGGGGGAATGACATGCAGGAAAGGTCTGCCTGACGCGGGATTCGAACCAGGGACGCCTGCGGTGAGGACTGTAGCCTCTACATGGGGCGGCCGCCTTAACCACTGCGCCACGCACCGCCCCGAGTCTGGGATATATAAAACAGATTCACAATAACATTGATTATTATGTACTTTTAGTTTTTTTGTAGGAAAGCAAATCATATAAAAAATCCCACATTGGGCCAATTGAAGTCATGTTTGACAAAACTGGCAAAAAAAGAAATCATCCTCATCTGCAGGCCCCGTCATGTACCTGAGATGTAGGGCCATAGCCTGTGATAAGCTTCATGCCATCCCACAACCCTCTGTTCTCACTCTGCTGTAATCTGTACTCATCATTATCCATGTAGTTCCTCCTCCCCCGTCTAATTACACACTTTTATTCCTAATGTGATGGTTTGATCACATCCTTGTCACCATTTTTGAGAGCTAATTTCTTGTTATAAATAGCAGTCTTAATCTCTCGGGGAGCCCAAGGTTTTCTTATCGGGTAAATATTTATTGGTTTTCCACGGGATAATCATATCAACGCAGATACTGTATGTATTCACTCAGAGACACCGTCAGCAATATTGTGTGCACAACAATGCACATTATTGTCATAAAGCAGCCCAATCAGGCCAGTCAGCACGGCTCCTCAGTTCCTCGCATGCCTCATCAGATCACGTTGTCAGAACAGCCCAGAGGGGGTAAAACAATAGATGATCCTAACTATCCTTCATGTCGGCGTAGAAAAGATATTTGGTTCTGCCCTTCCACGTGGGATGACAAGTTGCCTGAATGAGGGCAGGGGGGAGGAGGAGAGGGAGCAGTGGTTGGGTCCCCATTAACAGAGGTGCGTGTGTCAGACTGCACCGTAGGAAGTCCTGGTTAAATATAAATGAAAACCACAGAGGTGTCAAAAGTGTATGTGGCTTAAAGGGATACGCCAACATTTTTTTTTTCGTGTCTTGCCTCACTCCCGAGTCCATGACCAGCAGATAGACACCATCCTTTCCACTGTGCGTGCAGTAACGAGGGAGATAGAGCCGTATCGCCCGTAATTAGCTTAGCTCAAACACTGGAAGTGTATGGGTAGTGTTAGCCTGCCTCCACCTAAAGTCTCTAATTAGCTTAGCTCAAACACTGGAAGTGTATGGGTAGTGTTAGCCTGCCTCCACCTAAAGTCATCAAAGAAACTCTTCAGCAACTCTAAACGGGACGAGATCGGTCAAAACGGAGGGTTCAAGCAAAGACGGTTTATTTTGGTTCAAGCTAGCTACATCGAGGGTAGGTTAGCTTCCTAAAGCACTTCTGTATGTAAAGGGCAACGGGTGTTTTATTTTGTGAAAGTAACCGGAAGTGCGTTGGTCACAACGGCTAGCTTGAGTAGCGCCTAATTCGTCCAAACAAAATTGTAAACAGCTGGTATTTAGACAAATTAAAGGGACAACGAGGAGTTTTGGAAAAGTGAAGCGTTTTCACACTACATTTATGAGCCTCTGCGCACCGTAAAATTCCTTGACCGGTACAAGACAGACTCATGTTTTCATTCATCAATAATTAAAGTCAGAGGTTCAAAGAGGTTCACATACCGTCGTAGTTTGGACCATAAACGGCGATTTGGCTGCGTTATTCTCATGACTCGCCACGAAGGAAATGCTGGTCGGCTCGACCAGCATTTCCACCACCATTAATAATAACAAAATAACGATAGAGACAGAACGATATATTTATGGAAAATGGGCCCATTAACAAGTGTGGGTAGCGGAGATTCATCCACATTAACGTGAGACTTTTTTATAACCAAATAGAAACTCCTCGTTGTCCCTTTAACGACACACTGCTGATCTAAACGGCTACTTTCTCGCCTAAACATGTTTGAAATGTTGATAAGGTGATATATTTACAGAGTTTAGAGCTAAAATGAGATCAGCTTCTGACTGCTGATTTCGGCTCGGGTAGGAGGCAGGCTAACACTACCCATACACTTCTATCCACTTGTTGTACGCACAGTTGGAAGGATGGTGGCTGTCTGCTTGTCATGGATTTGGGAGTGAGGCAAGATACGAAAAAAAATGTTGCCGTATCCCTTTAAAACCAGATACAAGTCCATTCTGAGTTTCTCTCAGACTAATACAACACTGTCACAAGATCATAGGATATTGTGTCATTAGTTAAAACATCATACGCCGATGACTTTCCCTTTAACTGGGAACTCAACACTGCCACACTGACCTTGTGACTGTACTGTCTGTGTGTGCACATCCCAGCGTGGTGGCAGCTTACATGGAAATGGGAAACACACAATGACTAAACAGCTGAGTCAGCTCTCAGAGTATGAAACTACTCCCTCCTTGTTGTGAAATTATTGAAGAGATTCTGTTTCTATAGCAATGCCAGCTGTCAATCAAAGACAGACAGACACTCAGACAGACAGTCATAACAAACAAACTCTGGTCTTTATGCAAATGCGTTTACAAATCCTGCTTCATCTGACACACACAGATACACAGACACACGCACGCACACACGCACAGAGCAGCCAGACAGAGAGGTTTACATAATAACTTTAGGAGGGCAGCCAGAATAGACTCAGTCATTTAATTTCCACGACTCACTGAGTGAGAAAGACAGAGAAAGAGACCGACAGAAAGAGAGAAGGGCGAAGACAAACAGAGAGACAGATGGCTCAGTTCTCTCCTTTAAACCAAAGAGCTTATCATATCTGATTACTGTGGAAAACTAATAATCTATCAATAATCACAGACTACTACTGTCTTTTCTGTCTGTTCCCGTAGGACCACGGTAACATAACAGTGATGACAGTGATCTTAGTTCAGCAGCGGAGGAGCTGTTACCGCTTCAGACGAAACACAAAGCTGCATCTCTGTAGCCTCGGGACAGACGCTGTCAAAAGAGGACACGGGAGAACGTGACGCTCCTTTTTCCTGCTGCTCACAATGATTCATAAACATCACCACTGTCACATGACGAAGCAGATCAGACAGGACTGGAGAGAGGCGTCTTTTCGTACCGACACATGATAACGACACATTACTAGGCTACATCAGACACGAATTTCAGATGTGACAATGACTTTTTGGTCATGGTGTAAATACAGATCAAATCATTTTATATTTCTTACAGGGGTGTTTTGCTGCAGCTAGTTCCATTTTGGTGGTGTTACTATATGGCTGTACTTTCACAGATAAAAATAACATACGGTGTTTGGTATTATTATTATATTTAGAGCTCATGCTTTTTTATTCAAAAATTGTGTCACATTGTTGTGCATCATTTAAATGACTGTTTAGATGCTTGTACAAAGATGCTCCTTCAAATCATATTCCCCACACTTAAAGGAACATGATTGTTTTGTACAAGACCAAATGATAATATCTTCAGCCCTGTTTATAGGCAACAAGCCAAAGTTAGCAGTCTTTTTTCTTTTTTCTTTTTTCTTCTAAGGGTCATTTGATAATCAAAACAGATTCCTAGTGATGACCTCTCACAGCCTCATGTCCTTCCTGTTGCCAAGGCTGCATTCACTTCCTGTCCTCTCAGGAACACTCTGACTCGCTTCCTCAAATTCAGAAACCAAAATAAATGTCACTACCCTCCAGCTGAACTCAAACTCTCTCTCTCACACGCACACACACACACACACACACACGCACACATTAAGACAAACACTGTAGATAACATTTATGCTGGCTACACAGTCAGACTGCTGGGGTTTGATGTTAAGATGAACAGACGTGGAGAAACCTGGTAGAAACTGGTAGAAAACTATTCTTGTGGGCTGATACTATGCAGCAATGACTTCACCACACACACACACACACACACACACATGGCTGGCCAGTGAGTAATGCTGATGTCATATGCTTTGACTACTGATGTCTGCCACTCAGAACAGATGTGGGTGTGTGTGTGTGTCTGTGTGTGTGTGTGTGTGTGTGTGTGTGTGTGTGTGTGTGTGTGTGTGAGTGTGAGTGGGTGTAACAGGTAAATGCGACCCTGCAATTACAACGTCCCAGCCAGATCCAGATGAAGGAGGATGTGCAGGAGGGTTTAAAGTGACTCAGGAACTGCGGGAAATTGAGTTAAATAAATTTAAAAGACTTTACTTCACAGGTGCGTAGACCCTCAGTACACACACAGTACACGCATAATAACACACAACTACGGATGTCACGATTACAGATTTTCTTGGTACGATTATTGTCAGAGAAATAATCACGGTATTACGATTATGATGATTTCTATGCAATAATCAATTTCTTTTAAACACTATGAATGTGTAAAATCAAATATAGCCAAAATATACTTACATAACTGATTGTTTAAACAAAATATTTGAAATATGTATGTGTGTGTGGGAAAATGTTTGAAATCTATATTTTAATCTTTTTTTTTTAAATTACAAATGACACGCTTACATTTAAATTCCTACCAATTCAGTGTTATGTACTGTACATAGGTACATACGTACATGTAAATTTACCAGTATCTGTGCATTTACCTTTACTTTGCCGACATGGTTCTGACATATTATCTTTTTTGGAAAGTGACGGTATTTAGGAATCTTTACGATTAATTAATTGTGGCTTTTAATACCACGATTAATTGTGAAAACAAGTAATCGTGACATCCCTACACACAACCACACATGTGAGGAAGACTACGTTAGCTCGAGGGTAGCAGCTATCGATCAACCCCCAGACAGTTCTCTGCTATAAGCTGTGGCCATTGGGGATTAGAGGCTGGCAGTTTTTTTTGGGGGGGTCCTGTAGTTCGGTGGATGCCATGGATCTGCAGACGCCTCTGGCTAATAAACGTCTGACCAGGAAGCTGCACACCACAGATCTTTCTCTACTGTTTGAGCAGGCATCATGTCCTGAGATATGAATAGAATAGCGTGATTGCTTTCGTGTTATCTTTCCATCTCTTACAAGTCTCTCCGTGTGCTCTACAATGGTAAACAATGTAGTGACACCTGTGTGGTTTGGGGTGGTTTTTTGGGTGTGCTGCTCTACTGCCAATGGTGGTTGAAGTCTTTCTGGTTTTAGCCTGGGTGTGGTAACGTTATCAATAGGGATGTCACAATTACAAATGTTCTTGGTACAATTATTGTCAGAGAAATAATCACGGTGTTACGATTATCACGATTATTATGCATTAGGCTAATTAATTTCACAACACTATGAATGTGTAAAATCAAATATAGTCAAAATATAATTACATTACTCATTGTTTACACAAAATATTTCAAATATCTATGAATATATGACCAATTATTAGAACCCCCCAGGGGAAATGTTTGAAATATTCAGGTCATAAATTGTCATCTATACCAAATGTTTACATTTATTTTAATCATTTTTTGTTTTATTTTGTGTTTTTTTTTTTAATACAAATGACACACTAACATTTAAATTCCTACCGATTCAATGTTACGTTAAATAAATGGACCAGTATCGGTGCATTCACCTTTATTTTTGCGCACATCTGCCGATAAGGTTCCAACATCATCTTATTTGGGAAGTAACGGTATTTAGGAATCTTTACAATTAATTAATTGTGGCGTTTAAGACCGCGATTAATTGTGAAAACAAGTAATCGTGACATCCCTAGTTATCAATCAATACCAAGTGGCTATTTCTGCTGAGCAAATCTATTTTATTTTCTATTTTATTTCATTTTCATGAGCACAGGCAGTCGTATGATCAGGCTGTTGAATTCTCACAGTGTTCATGGCATTGCATAATCCATGTTGTGGCGAAATGTGTAGCTGGTGATGACTATGGCACCAGTTGATCGCCCAACGCTCGTGAACATGCTCAGCAACATGCTCAGAACTGAGGCTTGGCCTTGGCTTTGATGCAATGTTTCCTAGTGCAGGAAAAAGATGCTCTGGTGATGATATTATGGCTGTTAGTACAGAGCAGAGTTGCTAGCTTTGATAGTTTGGTTGCACTGTTAATGCACCGCTTACAGCAAGTAAAGAGTTGATATTCCTGTGTTTATGACACAAACGGTAGCTTTTCCCACTGCATGTGAACACACCGCGCACGGCAACTGGGTCTCGCGCGAGACTCCGGGAGACTTTGAATTAGATCTAGTTTTACAAACATGTCGGCTTGCTTGAGGTAAATAAACTTCTCGGTGCATGTTTGAGTTGCCATCTGACGCTGTCTGTGAAAAAAAAATGCAGCTTTGAGGGATGGAAACAGCCTAAACAGCGGAACTTACATCCACTCCCATTCATTGCTGCCGTGGCGATGCCGGGACAGACACAACTACCGCAAAACAGGAGCGATTAAACTGAAAATCTTCAGATTCCTTCTTTTAGACCTAAAATGATAGGAACATACACCCCCGTGTTGAATTCGCCTGGAACTGTCCTTTAAGTTTTATCTATTTGAATTAGTGATTTATTTTCAGTGATGAAACTGTGTTGGAACTAATCGTCAACAGAGTAAACAGGAAAGCTTAAGGAATGTGGACACATGTGGTCCAGACCATCTCTGAACGTGGTCTGTAACTGGACCTCGGATGTGTCCTTAAGGCCTTGGGTGCGTTCACAGTTAAAGGGAATTGAGAGATTGTGTTGTTGTGTTTTTAAGTAGTTGAACTATGGCAACAGAAATACTGGAATCTGTTATAAAATAGAAGCTCTGTCACCAGAAAACAAATCAAAGATTGTTGTTTTTTTCTGTCAGGTCTCTGAGCTCCTTTGATCACTTCACCTCATGCATAACCTGGATTATCCTCTTGAACTTTCTCCTCTGTCTCTTTCATCTTTCCCGTCACACTCCAGTGCCACTCAGACATCTCAGCTGTAGCTCTGTGTTTTTATTCCGACACGTCTCCGCAACCGAATAGATTCAAAGGTCAAAGGTCAAGGTCAATGTGACCTCACAAAATCCGGTTTTAGCCTTGTGGATGTGAGCTTTCGAAAACCCAAAAAGTCCTTTGGTGCAGGCATAATATATCTCTTTCTCTCTCTCTCTCTCTCTGTCTCTTTCTCTCTCTCTGTCATTCTCTGACAACGTACTCCTCTTTTCCAGAGTTTCACCATCTATGTCTCTTTCTCTACTCAGGTTTATCTCTTTCCCTCCATCTGTCTGCTAGACTAAACATCATGTCTGTTTTCAGACAGAACAGTGTGTGTGTGTGTGTGTGTGTGTGTGTGTGTGTGTGTGTGTGTGTGTGAGACACAGTCGTTGCACATACTTGTACTTTTTATATGAGATCCCTCTATCTATTTTATTAAATTCTTAATACAACAACAACATGTAATGATGTTTTGACTTTATGGTAACAAGATTCCAGACTCAGTTTAGCGTTGCTCATGGTTTCTCCAGTCTGGTCTGAGCAGCTTCCTGACTGAGTCCTTTACCTGAACCACGGACATTATGTCTCAGTTATTAGGGTGAAGGTCAAAGGGTCAGTGTGACCTCACAAAACACTTTTTAGCTATTTCTCAAGACCTAAAGCCAGGAACACACCGCCACGACGCTTCCCGACGCGTCCCGACGCCGACGGCTTTGGCCGACGAGTCTGTCGCCTCTCGTCGGGAGAAAGGAAACAGTGAAACACACTGTGACTGCCCCGACTGCCGACCAGAGCGACTGAGTGGCGAGGACTCCCAAAGAAATACAGACCAATACAGACCAGGGGCAGCTCTGCTCACTGTTCATTCAAACAAACTAATGCCACTGCCACAGTTAATTTCATCAATGAGACCAACATTAATCTCCCCAAAACAATTTAACCAGCCACGTGTTAACAGCGCTAAAGCCGAAATTAAAACAGTTTTTAGCAGCTTACTGCTGTGGCTCGGTTGCCGCGAATTGGCGATAGCCGATGCTAATTTCTGTTAGCCCGTCTATGGTGTTTTACATTACACGTTAGCATTAAACTAGCGGGCTTTATATGCTTAGTTGTGAGCTGTGTGTGTTTTGAAGGTTGTTTCAAACTATGTGGGTTTGATTGAACATCTTTGATGTTTAAATATATATATATATATTGCCGCTTAATATATTGCTTTACTCCTCTTTTTATTTTGTATACCAGTTTTACTGTAGGACAGGCTAGGACACCGTTTGTTTACTGTGGTCACTTCCGTCCCTCCCACACACCGCGCTGATTCGCTTAGGGCACCGCCAATCAGAATCAACATAGCTAGCACACAGCCAATCAGAGTACCCGAATCGGCCCCGACGAGACCCGACAAGACCCGAGGCTCCCCGACGGAGAGGAACACACCAAACAGACAAGCTCCCGACGAGGCCCGACGCCCGAAGGTCGGGCCGGTGTGTCTCTGGCTTAACTCATCAATCACTACAAAATTTCACAAAAATTATTCTTGTTTTATATTTAGTTCAATTTGATTTAGTTTTAGTTGTATGTTGCCACAGGTCAAAATGTCCATTATGTCAAGGAACTTTTAATTTCTAGGGAAACCCAACAGTTCCCATGCAGAGAGAGCAGAGCTCGATGACGGGGGGGAGGAACAGCTTCGGCTGAGTTGGGTAATTGGGTGGGGTAATATGATTCTGGATAAACAGGTTACATCCTGAAACTAGTCCGTGTGGTAGAGGCAGATAACCACGAGGACTTGATTCTGCCACAGGAAAATCTGATGACAGTTTCATAAGCTCTGGGATCAAGACAAGAGCATCCTCAGCTGTGTGGAATCAGAAGCTACATCTGGACAGAAAGGTTCACGGGGCATCCAGAGTCACGTGGTGAGATCTAAACAGACATTGACACCATTAGATTATAGACAAAGTGACAGTAGATCCTTCATTACTCCTCTCAGCCGTTAAGCATGTGTTTAACTTCCTCCTCTTTTCTAAAGACTGAAAGCATCAGAACGAGGACAGCCTGGCTCCTCCACCCAGAGGCTATTCATGGCCTTAATTCCTACACCACTAATGGGCTGCTTTTTATTCCTGTCTATAGGACGATGTCATGGTATATGTAGTCTACACAATGACAGACATCATAACTGGTTTGTGGAACTGGGCCTGAGCACTGAAACCCAATCGTGTTTTCAATCGTGATTAAAAACATAGGAACTTTGCTTCCTTTTTCCTCTCCCTGGGAATTCATCTGTGTGTATGAAATTCAGTACAAAAATGCAGAAAGACACAAGAAAAATTCTCCCGCACCCACCGCCTACCACCGATGGGAAGCTATTTTAAATTTCCTCCACAGTCTGGCACACTTTTTGAGATTTAAGGATGTGATGCTTCCTAGAGAATTCATCAGATCAACATTTGGTCAGTCAAATCTCAAGTGCTGTGCAATGCTATTGCAAAGCTTTTGAGTTGTTGTTGTTGGAGGATTATAATTACTATCATTAATGTTGGTGTTATTCTGCTGTAATGTTTTATTTTTGAGGGCCTTAACAGAGAAAAACAAATAAACACGGAAATTGAAACAAACCTCAAGTCCTTTTAAAATTGATTCAATAGTAATAAAGTTCAATAGTGCTTGGGCCATGACCAGTAGGCTCCAAAGGGACCCTAAACGTAGTGCCTGGTCCGCACTGAGGTGTTGGGATGTTCATAAGATTTGGATAATGACCTTGAAGGTGCTTTATAATGACAAGTGTTACTTTTCAATGAATGTCCTGTCCATAGCAGCACAAATCCCTTAGACAGTTGGTCACTTCCTTGCTCAGAAAATGCATGAGACCTAAGTGATAATTAAAGCAGAAGTAAGCGATCCGGTGGTTTTGGCTAATGCTGCGTTCCAGGCAGGCTTTTGAAACCGTAAATTACAGCTTCAAGTCACGACTTACGACTTTGTAGCGTTCCAGGCAACCCACTCGTGTTTCTCCGACCTGTTTTACCTGTGAAAGTCACTATAACGGCCACTCGTAACTTCTGACCCGTGAACTCGTACCAGATCGAACTGGTACGACTTCACAGGTCGGAAAAACACGAATTACGAGTTGCCTTGAACGCACCATAACTTCTTGTCAGGCGATGGAGTTAGCAGCCCCCGCCCTCGTCATGGATCTATTGGCCCTCGTCCCTACGTCACCACATTCAGGCGCATCCCTTGGCTGCACACACAGAGAGGACTGCCCCTTTATGCCGTTCTCTCTCCTCATTGGATAAAACTTGTAGGATACAAGTAAAGTTTTCTCCTGGGCTCAGAGCAGAGCAGAGTGACTGACAGACCCGTGTTTCAGTCCAAACACTCTATGTAAGTGATTGCTGTCGGAAGATAGAACTATTTAAGACTTATGTTAACACAAAAATATCGCTTACTTCTGCTTTAAGGACCTTCATTGCAAACCTTCAGGTTTTGGTTGAACCTCCTGCCCTGGACAGTGTGGCAGATTTCAATGATTTGCTATGGAACAAAAAGTTCTTAAAACTCCAGCAGACATCATCATCCAGTCTGCCTGAAACAGTCATTGTTTGTATTGCATTGTTTCAGTTTGTGAACTCTCTTTGCGTCCTATACTGGTTACTCTTGACTAGTCTGTGCCTTTATCATCCAATGGTGCAACTGGGATCAACTGTGTCTGTCTGCAGCCAGGTTTGGTCTGTGCCTCAGTGGAGGACCCTCCCATTAGGGTGGGGGCAGTTTTAGCAGCAGATTAACGCCTGTGGTTTTGGAACATGTTCACATATGGGTCCACATACTTTTGGCCATGTAATGCAGCACTACATACATATTGTAACATGTTAATGGCACTGCTTTAAATATATCCCCCCTTTCTAAATAAACCTACATACTTTATTGATCCCAAGATGGGAAATTACAGACACATTACATTAAAATGACCTTAGTCAATAATCGCAGCCCTATAGTGCAGTTTATCACCAGTGATCAAAGTAGCTACTTGCAGATTATTTTATGCAGATGATGAGTAAATCAACCAGCCTAATAATTTAAGATCAACTGATAGATTTTGAAATTCAGTCAGGACAATAAGAAATGATGGGGGAGCGGATATACAGTGATTGTGAGATTAATGACAATAAATAATAAGTGATTGACTTGTAATAGCCTACGTATGTTTATTGTGTTTCCAAGTTTTCTGAGTCACTGTCTACTAGACATGAACCACACACACACGCACACACACACACACAGTTTATATGCTACTGGGAATTTAACCCGCGACCGATCAGTGTCTTCCTGCTTCAAGAAGTAGGCTACTACACTAAAAGACACATAAAACTAGACTGGTATGAACATAGCTACATACGCCGGGATTTCCTGGATAGGACCACACACACACACACACACACACAGAGAGAGAGAGAGAGAGAGAGAGAGAGAGAGAGAGAGAGAGAGAGAGCAGACGGCTAGACAGACGTCTGGCTCGAAGTGACGACTAAACTTCCCGCTCCCCTCCTTTTCCATCGCCCTATAACCAACCGTTTCCTCCGGTGTCCTCCCGGTAACTTCCCCTATACAGCTTCACCAGAGTTTAAATCTCTTAAAGCAACAGAAAAAGGAGGATTTAGCCTATAGAGCAACCAAAACACCCCCCCCCCCCCCTCAAAAAACACAGTCTATTTATCAGACTCTCTGGGAGAAGTAGCTACTAAACGACCAAAACCAGACTGTAGCTCAATCCCATATTAATGACAAGTGAATAGAGGGGTTGTTGAGTTAGACTGGGGGGTTAGGGGGGGCAAATCAGAAGTCAGCGGTTTGGGGGTCAAGTTCAAAATCAAGCTTTAGCCTGGCTATCGGCAAATGAAGGGTTTATGAACCGGGAACACAGACCGATGTTGCTACAGTGTCTGTACCTAGGTAGGCTACATTTAAATCACAATGACTGAAACTAGTAACAACAAGCCCGTTCAAAGGCAACAACACAACAAAAAAGACTCAACAAGGTATAAGACAGGTTCATGTCACCGACACACACACACACACACACACACACACACAACATCACAATGGCTGATAATAGTAGGCCTAAAAGTAAAGAGTTGTTTAGTTAGTTAGTTAGTTAGTTAGTAGCGGTTTGCTCCGTCCTCTTCCTCCGCTGTAACAAGAACTGCTGCAGCCCCGAGGACAAATAAACACACACACACACACACACACACACATACAGTGACAGACACCGAGACAAAAAAAAGTCATTGCATTAGGACAGAAAGTGGAGAAGTAGAAGAAGTAGAAGTCACTCACTGATTTCCATGCTCTGGAGGGAGGTGAAGCGCTTGCAGTTACAAGTACAGGAGGAGACATTGGCGGTGGCGGCGGTGGCGTTTAACAAACCCATCAAGTTCAACATTTACTACCACTAGACCTACTACCACTACCACTACTACAGTCCTCCTGAAGCCAGACATAAACACTCCGGCTCAGGCAGACAGACACAGAGAGAGACGGAGAGAGGGAGAGAGGGAGTAGGAGGAGAGATGGCGACCGGAGGAAGGAGAGGAGAGGAGACCAAAAAGCCACTAGGACAAACTCCAGCCAAAAAATCCTCCCTTCTCTTTCTCTCTCTCCAGCCTCCTCTCCTTTCCTTTCCTTCCTTCCCCTCCGCTCCGTCCGTCCTCCTCCTACTGCCTCGGTTTTCTCCACCTCTTCCTCTTCTCTCTGGTTTCTCTTCCTCTTCCTCCAAAATCTATCTATCTATCTATCTATCTATCTATCTATCTATCTATCTATCTATCTATCTATCTATCTATCTATCTATCTATCCACTCTGTTAAATGGAGTTCAGTCGTTTCCTGGGACGTAGGAGTTCGGCTACTTTAAATTCTCGGTTCCGTCCATTGCAGATTCGCTTCAATTGTTCCGTGTTTTTCCGCCGAGTGACCGGCGACTAAACCCGCTGCTGCCGTTTGCCTGGTGCTCTGTCTGTCTCTCTCTCTCTCTCTCTCTCTCTCTGTCTCTCTGTCTCCCTAGTCTCTCTCACCCCTCCTCTCCCTCTCTCTCTCCCTCCCTCTCTCCCTCTCCCTCTGTCTCAGGGGAAATGGCAGATAAAGGTCCTTTTTTCTATGCAGGAAAAATAATGGCACAAGTGTTACGGAATAAGTAGCTACGGAAATAAAGCTAAATAAGTGCAAAATAAAATCATTTTATTAAGGAAATACTTATTTAGGTTATTTATTCATTCTTTTATTTATAGCTTTTACTTATTTCTGTATTTCCACATTTTATCTTTTGTTCAGTAGTATGTATGTGTCCCTATACTAACTATAGCTATATAAACAAATAAATACAAATTTCAACTTTTAAAAAAAAGTTATTTGATCTTCTGCCCTGTCATATCCCGTGTACAGTCATTTCAGCACATTTGATTCATGACAAGTAAAGTAAAAGCTCATTAATGTTGTTGTAAATATTATTTGGTTAGTGTTGCATGTCTGGTTATTCATTAAGTCACATTATTTATCAGTATTTTGTACATAAACATACATTTAAGATTGGATTTCTTGTGCTGTTTGCAGTTTACCACAATTTCTCTGATATCTGGTCCCATCTCCATCATTGCTATATAGAAGACAAACATGTAAATGGTTGTTTGTCAGCCTGGATCTGCAGCTTAGTTGCTTTGTTGGTGGCCACAGTAGAGAACGTTTTCACACAGATTTATGTGCTTTTGAACAAAGGGATCATTCAGTGGGCATGTTGGCTTGGTGTAGGGGACGTTGATGAGGAAAGTCCTCTGTAGAAGTCAATGAGAGTCTTGCAGTTCTGCTGTTGGAAAAGGTAAAATAGCTTCCCGTGGTCCCTGAAGTCAGGAGTTTATGGTTCTTGTCTGAATTCAGATGATGTCAAATGTCATATTCAACCTAACATCCATCTTTGAGCTGTCCCTGCAGCAGTTGAACTTTTCTCTAACGCCATCAAACATTGCAGTAATGAGTTTGCCGTGGCCCTGCAGCGTCAAGTTGAGATCACTGAAAACATGATTCAGGTCAAAAAGAAGCAGCACCAGGTCACACAGCCACAGACCGTCACTTAACTGTGGTAGATCTGGTCCTTTTGACTGCAAGAACTGCAAGAAATGTATTCTCTCTCTCAAATAACAAAAGCTCAAGCAGGGAACTAAATACAGTGTATGTCATCAAATTCACCCTTTGATTGCTCCAGAAAAGTTTTTAATTGGTAATGACTCTGTGCCACCCGTTGTAACAACACCAACCATGGCTGACAGCATCACGTTGTAATTAAGCATCGAGACACAGACCATCACAAATGTCACTTTTTTCTTGTCCTGTCTTTGATCCTCTCATGATCAGCAGCTCCTCGGTGTCTGAGCTCCGAGTTCAAACTCAGTTACGCGCTTCTCGTCTACGAATTCTCTATACATCAATATCTTCTCATGATTTTTCCCCCCTAACAGATCGGCAATTATCACAGGACTGACATATATAGAGACACACACTGCTGAAGTCACCAATCAATAGGAACCTGGAAATCTGGGAATCAAACCCAGAGCCTGCATGCTGGGAGCCAACAGTGACGACCACTTCTCCATCGTGACATCCAGTGTTGAAGATCGAACATAGCCGATGTAGCCCATTACTCAAAAATACAAACAGTTCAGTTAAAGTAAAAGTTCAGTTAATGGCCAAAGCCCATTAAGAGCTAAATAGAAAACTTTACAGTAGTGGGAACACTGCACTGTGTATCAGCTGAGAGAGACAGAGAGAGACAGAGAGAGAGTATGTCTGCAGTGGATCAGCAGAGCCAGACAGCATTGCGTCACTTCCATGATTGACAGGCCCCAGGGACCAATGGGGCGAGACTGTAACAGCATGTCTCATCTGAGTCAACTTTCTAATTAGGTCTGCTGGACTTTATGGCTGCATGTTAAAGTGGTTTTATGGCCCAGCTGGACTCAGCAAAGCCCTAATCACGTAGATGGAGGGAAAATAATGCCACTCACGTTCATCCTTCAATCTCTAAGTCGATACAACATGTTTCATCAGCAGGAAAAACAAGTGATTACAACACAGATCAAGGAGGCAGCGAGGAACCTGGTTCAAAGACACTGTGGCACGGTATGAGACCACAGAGTATGAGACTGATACAAGAACCTGTAGGGCCTCTCCTGACCCCTGCTGGGCTCCAGCAGCACTGACACTGATGGCACCACCAACCCTGCTGGTCCTAGTCAGGACTGCTCCAACATCAGCTCCAAACTCTCTGCCAGGGCCGGCCCCTGGCATAAACCCTCTATGTGGTTGTTTAGGGCCACAGCCGTTAGGTGGGGGGCCACATGATCAGAAAGGTCCCGGGGTTCATCAAGTCATTTAAACATCCTGAGGTCTGCACATGCAGCTATGAGCTTTATATGTAATGTGAAGTCAATATTCAGCTTCTTTATCTCACATTTGAGACATTTGGTGAAAATAGAACGGCAGAATGACAACATTTGTGCTCAAAAAGCAATCTGACAAAATGTCATTTTAGACTTGTTTTCTACACTTATCTATTACTGTATTCATATCCTATTTCAAGCACCAAAACAGTTCATTCTTATAACTGAAGGAGTGTTTTCAAAAGGGATTTGAATTTTTTCAAAAAGCAGACCTCAAATTTCCAGCATTTGTCCTAAATTATTTCTTTCTACAGTGTTCTAGGACAAACTGGCCTCAGTGTGCTTACAGCGGAGGTTCTAATATTTAGACATAAAACACTTGAGTATTGTTACATCTGCAAGTATCTTAAAAAGATACATTTAAGAAAATATGTAAAAGTCAAGAAAATGGCCTCAAACCTCAGAGGCATAAACACGTCTGTGTTCAGTTTTAACCAGTGATTTGGTGTTTGTGCTTAGAGTGCAGGGCCACAAACAAAAATCTTGTTTAGGGGGCCACCAAAATCCTAGGGCCGGCCCTGCTCTCTGCTGCACGAAACATTGGACCGGTCTCATCCTTGTGAGGTTTTTCTGTCACTACAGTTTACTCGGACCAGATTCCTCTCACTCTGAGCTTAGAATAAAACAGCGCTGCTCCCGTTTAGCTTGACTGTATAGCAGCCAACAGCCCAGACACCCGTTTTGGCTGAGACAGCACCCACTTCCGA
This sequence comes from Trachurus japonicus, assembly GCF_045865225.1. Lineage (NCBI taxonomy): Eukaryota > Metazoa > Chordata > Actinopteri > Carangiformes > Carangidae > Trachurus > Trachurus japonicus. The sequence continues at coordinate 19,334,773 of NC_140911.1, forward strand.
TGAATGCCCAGTTTGGTAACGTGGTTAGACACCACATAAAGATGGTGGGTGAGAATTGATCAGTAAACACAAAGACTGCAAATTATGCAGTTTTTCCATAGGAAACCAAACACCCATGGCAACAACAATGATGACACCTGAAAACACATGTACATGGTTATTCCTGCACGCACTGACCATGTATGAGTCCATGGAAACAGGAAGGTTACTTTCTGAACAACAAACAGCAGAATCTCTTATAAAGTAACTGAACAGTCAGTCAGTCACACGTCTGAAACAGACCAGTGGTAGTGGAGGTGATGAGACCCAGGGCCGTTGCTAGGAATTCTGGGCCCCATGAAAGAATACTAAAGTGGGCCCCTGACTTTTCCACTTTTTTTCTTAGACTACGTATGTATTATCATTTTTTATTTAGCCTACTTTGTTTTGATGCTAATGCAGCATTACTATGAGTATCAGTCAGGGTCTTATGCAGAATAAATCAGTCATACAAAGATTAGACTACTGGGTTTTTTGTGGGCCTTACTGGGCGCTGGGCCCCTAGAGTTATCATCACCTTTCTCCCCTATACAACGGCCCTGACGAGACCCGATCAGGATCGTGGAGTGTCATGGTTACCAGAGGTCTCAGGTTCTGTCCGTCCAGATTACAATACAATGCCCCCAGAGTTTCAAAGTAAAACGCAACCCCAGAGTTTTCAAAATAAATCAGGTCCCCCTTTTAGCGGTTGATCTGTGATGCCCCAAAAATCTCAACTGTAGCCTAATAACTGTACACGCGGTGTGTGTAGCGTAAAACGATCGGTGTGTGTCACCGTTCACTGGATCATGCAGTCAGTGGTGTAGTACAGTAGAAGCAGCGGGCAGAGCTCCTGCAGGCTGAGACAGTGAGAGGCGATCCGGCTGTGAGTCAGTTCAGTCTGAAGGGGCTGAGTCACCGGCATGGACGCCCAGGTGTGGTCACTCCGTGTCTTTGTCTGTCTCCCTGTGTTCATCACACCCTTCCTCAGAAGAATGCAAAGGGTGAATCACCAGTGGGCTGAGGGCCTGCTCGCTCTCCGTCCGTCTGACACCCTCACAGTGAGTGCAGTCTGTTGTGGTGTTCAGACTGAGGGGGGGCAGGAGGGGGCTTCGCGGGGGCTGTTGTTTCAGGAACTGGTGAGATGATTATACAGTCTAGGAAGACTGGTGTGAGTAATATATCTGTTATCAGACTTACCAGACCAAAACTCTGCATGGCAGTTTATCTGTGAAGTCATCACAGCAACAATTATCTAATCCTCCAGCTTGATGATCGTGAGATAAGAACTGAGGTGTTCCTGTTACAGAGTTATCTACCAGGAGGATGTGCACTAGCTGCCTCCTAAACTTGTCTCTGATTCACCATTGCATCACTTCCTATTCCAGATCCATCTGTGATAGTGTTATGTTAGTTTCAGTTTTAACATTGTTTCTTTGTGCTGGCCTGGCCCACCATGCAGGACTAGTGTTTGAAAGCAGATGCCACCAAGCATTTCCTGGTCAATTTAATCTTGGTGATGTCATGATAGCATCACTGTCTCACAGTGTCTCACACCCGTCCTTTTTACTATTAAAACTTAAATAGACTGACCACTTAAAGCAGAAGTAAGCGATCCGGTCGTTTTGGCTAATGCTGCGTTCCAGGCAGGCTTTTGAAACCGTAAATTACAGCTTCAAGTCACAACTTACGATTTTGTAGCGTTCCAGGCAACCCACTCGTGTTTCTCCGACCTGTTTTACCGGTGAAAGTCACTATAACGGCCACTCGTAACTTCCGACACGTGAACTCGTACCAGATCGAACTGGTACGGCTTCACAGGTCGGAAAAACACGAGTTACGGGTTGCCTTGAACGCACCATAACAGTCCTCGTCCCTACGTCACCACATTCACGCGCATCCCTTGGCTGCACACACAGCCCTTCATGCCATTCTCTCTCCTCATTGGATAAAAACTGTAGGATACGAGAAAAGTTTTCTCCTCGGCTCAGAGCAGAGCAGAGGGACTGACAGACCCGTGTTTCGGCTATATAAGTGATTGCTGTCGGAAGATATAACTATTTAAGACTTATATTAACACAAATATATCGCTTACTTCTGCTTTAAACACTTTCAAATTCTTGCCACATTCACCCATTTGCTCACACATGTAAACACCAATACGTACACTGATACACTGATGATGGAACAGCCATCAGGGGCAGCGTGGGGTAACGTTTCTTGCCCATAAACATTTTTGACACCTGGCCTGTGGAAGCTGGGTATTGAACTCCCTTTTTATTAATGGACGACCTGCTCCACCTCAGTTTATTTTGTTGGACTTTGCATCCTTTAGGTTTGTGTTTGGGTTATTTACCATGGGAAAAGTCATTTAGTGATTTTGTAAAGGTGCAAAAGAAGGAGTTCAAATATGTTGGCTGATTTCTTTCTGTTGATATTGCTGTGTGGGAGAACCTACTGTGTTGTGGTTCAGGCCGAATGGATTTTGTGGATGTTGATATAAGCAGTCTGAGGAAAGATGAGGCTGTGTTCAATTCTATGTGTTGAGTCGTTTTTGTTACTGTCTTTTTGCTTAGTTTTTAGGGTTGTTAAACATGAATTGTATGTGAAATTGAAAAAATTGGAAATGAAAAAATTGAGAGACCGCAAAGTTAGACTACCTACTTGAGACCTTCCTTGAACTGAGTCAGACTATTCTACACTCCAGTCTAATTGAAATTCTTGTGTTTTATACCAAACCAGAGCACTGTCCTTCTCCACTCTCACTCAGCCTTGTCCTGCTGAAACAGAAGTATAATAAAGCTACAAGCAGCATTGAGCAGAGGTTGAAACCAAGTCTGAACAGGTCATCAGTCTTGTTCATTTTGTCTTTTTTAGTCCTCTTTTCCAGTGGCACTCCTATTATCCTGAGTTTTTTTTATGTCTCTGTCGATATACTGTATCTTGTTATTTTTCTATAGTTGACCACAACCTTAGTCCAACCTTCAGCAAATTCCTTATCCATAACCACACAGTAGTGCAGTCAATATCAGGGGTGTGTTTCTGTTTTTTGCTTGGTTGTTTGGTTTTGTTGGCTTCATCAGAGCGTAACCTCCAGATTTCATAGGGGCAGTCTGTGAAGAAGCCAAGATGAGAGTCAGCACCTTTAGGTCTGAGGCCACGGTTCTCAGCAGTAAGCAGTGGACTGATGCCTCTGGGTTTAAAGGAGCTGTTGCACCAAAGTTTAAAGCAGAAGTAAGCGATCCGGTCGTTTTGGCTAATGCTGCGTTCCAGGCAGGCTTTTGAAACCGTAAATTACAGCTTCAAGTCACGACTTACGACTTTGTAGCGTTCCAGGCAACACACTCGTGTTTCTCCGACCTGTTTTACCTGTGAAAGTCACTATAACGGCCACTCGTAACTTCTGACCCGTGAACTCGTACCAGATCGAACTGGTACGACTTCACAGGTCGGAAAAACACGAGTTACGAGTTGCCTTGAACGCACCATAACGTCTTGTCAGCCGATGGAGTTAGCAGCCCCCGCCCTCGTCATGGATCTATTGGTCCTCGTCCCTACGTCACCACATTCAGGCGCATCCCTTGGCTGCACACACAGAGAGGACTGCCCCTTTATGCCGTTCTCTCTCCTCATTGGATAAAACTTGTAGGATACAAGGAAAGTTTTCTCCTGGGCTCAGAGCAGAGCAGAGGGACTGACAGACCCGTGTTTCAGACCAAACACTCTATAGAAGTGATTGCTGTCGGAAGATACAACTATTTAAGACTTATATTAACACAAAAATATCGCTTACTTCTGCTTTAATCATCTCAGGGTCTTGTTCACAAGTGAGGGTAGGTTGGAGCAGGAGATTGACAGGAGCAGCATCAGACCTTGTACTGGACTATCAGGGTGAAAAGAGAGCCGTGAGACAAAACTCTTGATTTACCAGGCGATTGAGCCTCTGTTCACGAGCTCATTACGCCTCCTGAGTGTCTTCCTTTGGATGTTCTCTCCAGTCTCAGCCAACTGGGAGGAGACCCGCTTGGGCTACCCAGAGCTCATATGAATGAATGAATGAATGAATGTTTTATTTTCGTGTCATGCCACCACTGTGGCCCGTCCCATATGGGATTACAAGACACAATAACAAATACAAAAAAACAAAAACTAGACAGTCCTTCCTGTTGGTGTTACCTGCCACACAGGTGTGACATAAATAAACAACTTCAGATTACTTTCAGTACTCAACTATATATCGTTCTTCGTCTCATTGCCCAAGCCTTTTCAAGAAATAAAGAAAATGCAAAAATATTCAAATAAAAAAGAAGTTTTAGCTTCTCAGCATCATCCAACCACACAAATTCGTTATTTGGATCTACTTTACTAAATAATTTTTGTCTTATAGAGTCATAGAAAGGACAGTAGAACACAAAATGCATTTTATTCTCCACCTCTTGGATGTCACATAAGCTACAAATTCTATCATCTTCTGCTGTGCCAACATATCTGCCTGTCTCCATATGAAGACCAAGAATACCAGCTCTCAATTGAGCACACAGGGATCTTTTCTTTTTAGACAAATTATACAAAACATAGTTTTCTGGGCCAAATACCTGTTTTATTTTGCAGTAAGTACGCAGTTTTGGTTTACCCCAAGTATCTAATGCCCATCTATCTTTACTTTGTTGAAAAATAATTTCTTCTCCTAAGAGCTAATTACACATCTGGCTTTGGGATCCTCTAGAAGAAACAGGAACGCATTGGTGATCTGATGTATTATTGATGTAAGATGGTTTTATGGCTTTAATTTGACAGTCTTTGATTTTAAGGAATGTGAGAGGGAAATGTAACAGGGCTCAAATCATGGACATTGTGTGATGAATATTAGGTCCTCATGGGGAAGTGTTTCTTTGCACATTCCAGAGCACCCACTGGACCATTACAATGATGCACGGTCACAGGATGCTGAATGTGAAACTGCAGTTCACTAATCACTCACTGTATCATTCAGATCTGAACTTTCTTCCTGTGACACATCAACGTGTAAGTGCATTTGTTTGGAGCTCTGTGTTATCGTTCACATCTTGAGGTGATGAGGTCTCAGTTTTTCTTCCATGACTGTCTCTTTCTTTCTTTCTATTATTCTCATTTTTTTGTCATCTATTTTTTTTGTTGTTCCAGTCTTTTCATGCACATGTTCATTAACCTCTCCAAGGTTTCTGCTTTTCAGTCAGTTGGTGCCACTCTGTCTCTCTCTGTCTCATCTTCTCTCTCTTGGTTTCTCTCATCTTTTCCATTTTCTCTCTCACTTTTTCTCCATCCTCGTCAAGTCCCTGGCCTTGCTTTGTAATTTTTTCCTCCGCTTATCCTGCTGCCTGTTTCCCCGTTTTTCAATTCAGTCCATTTCGACATGCATTATTAGTGAGCGAGACAGATGCTGATTTGCCAAAACAATCTCTCTCTCTCTCACTCTCTCTCTCTCTCTCTCCTTGTGTCTGTCTTTGTTTTCTTGGCCAAGGTGTGTGGTAGTCTCTAATTCCTGCATTCGGGGTAATAGCCGTCCGAGTCTTAGGTGGTGGCCAATCCCGTTGCAGGTGGGATTAAACAGGGATTAAGCATGTTTCTCTGTGAAAGCAGACAGACAGACTAGCACTAATCTGACTTTAGCCCTGTGCAGAAAAACGATAGGCTTGAGCAATCCCACTCTTCCATGACTGCAGTTTGTGTACAGTAGGCCTATGTGTGTGTGCAGTGTGTGTATGTTTCTTGTACTTCTACCTTTATGGGAACCACCAAATGTCCTCAAAAGAGCAGAAAGGTGAGGGAAGAAAATGACTGTGTCGCGGGTCTTGACATCTACAAGGGTTTAGTTTAGCATTGGGGTTTAGTGTTAAGACCACAGGTAGGATTAGGGCTCAGATGGGTTTACCATTATGGCTAAAATGCTTAACATCCCCAGCTGTCTCTTGGATGATGGCGGGCATTCCTCAAACACAAAGAAAAGTTTCTGAAAAGAGAACTAACTGATTGTTTATAGTGATTAAATGTTGCACGCAAAGTTTCTAAGAGAGGTTCAATGTGCACTGAGCTGAAACCAGTAGCGGGAAAGGCTGCAATTAAAAAAAAAAAAAGGAGTTTACAGATGTGTTTGAAAATATAAAAAAAAAATTCTAAATGTGGTATGAATTTTTTATGTGAACATTTAAAATGTGCATGAAAGCATGTTGCAAGAAACACACCAGTGAGAACTGTGGGTGGAGACCAAGGGCCTCATGTATCAATACTTGCGTGGATTTCATACTGAAACATGGCGTACGCCAGAATCCAGAAACTGTCATACGCACAAAGAAAATCTGATGTATCAAAGTGTGCGTACGCATGGATCCAAGCACTTTTCCTTTGTACATCCCAATCAACGTGGAATTGAGCGCACATGTAGAAGTGGTAATCTCCTCCCTGTCCACGCCCCCATTTAAATATGCAAATCAATGTAAATAAGGCCTGCACCAAAGATTCCCTTCTTTTTACGGTCAGAAAACACCATGAAAAACTGTGAGGAACAGCAATTTAACCAAATTTGAGTGGAAGGTGCTCCTCGATAAAGTTGAGCCGTGTAAACATCTTTTTTTTTTTTTTTTTTGCCGTCCTCCGGCACCATCACAAAGGGGATGGGAGAGTGTGTGTGTTATATAAAGGTGGACGTGAGGCGGAGGACCGCTGTCATCCCAAATGAAAGCAGACAATGTACTCTAATTAAATTATGTGAAATGGATTTACAATTTTATTTGCCTTCTTTTATACACAGATCGCGTAGTAAATAAATGCAGAAGTGCGCCAGGGAGGCTGATAAAGACACATGTCCAACTTTACGCATGTGTTTATTGACATGAAGTACTTCACTCAGTCTGTGTAGTTTAACCAGCAAAAAGAAAGTCACTGACAGCGTGATATTTCGGCAGACATGCTCAATGTGCATCGGGGCGGGGGGTTACATAGGACAATTAAACAAATACATTTACTTTGCGCGCATACAGTCCCAGCCTGTAATCTGTCCCCAGCTATGCTGAATGAATGAATCGTGCGCTGAACCAGCCATCTCGCCACAATGTTTGTTAATATGTGATGCATTTACGCATCACATATGATCTGTACATTTATAGTATAAAAATGCTTCCTGTTCACAGTGTGGTCAGCACCTGAATGGAGGCGATGGCTCCCCGCCGTGTCGCGCTCTCAGGCCGGTTGCAGCGCACTGCGCTCAGTTCCAAGAGAATTGCCCTCGGAGTCATCATGTACAAAAAAAAAAAAAAAACTCCGGGACTCGTGTGCACTTCGCACTGCAGCATCTGCAATATCTTAAGACTAAAGCTGACATATTTCCTGCACCACTTTGCACATGCTTTTCTATCCACCTATCTAATTGCAACATGTGGATGGGTTAGTTGTTCATAAATGTGTCTCTGATGTGCACATTACTCTGAGGACTAATTGTTTTCACATTATTAACAGTTTCACAGCTTCACCTCTAAGTGTCGCCAAAGGAACAACAGCAGTAGAAACGTGCGTACGCCAGCTATGGAGTTGGCGTGGGCCACCGCACTTTTCCACGGTCATTTCACTTTTGATACATCTGGGGCCTCATTTATCATTGTGGATACACGCTTTTTTACACGCTCTTTCCCCCATTTTGTGCGTACGCACTTTTCTCCGCCTAATTTGGGATCTATCAAACCAAAACTTGTCGGGAGTAAGTGCAAAAATTTACGACCAGTCCGACCATGGCGTACCGGCATTTACACGCTTTTTGAAGAACAGGAGGAATTGGCGACGCCGCTGCAGAGTCAGAGAACTGCAGTATGAGAGGGAGAGAGGAGCGCGGACACTGTTTGAAGTAGCAAGTGGTGGTGATGATGACCCCCCCCCCCCACCACCACCACCACCACCGCACACGTGTTGACGTCGGCACTTTACATGAAAAGCACAGCGACTCAGATTTTTCCCCTGTGCATTTACACTAGTTTGCTCCTAAATACTGGCTTTATAAAACGAATTTCGTTTTCTTTTGATATCATATTGATATTTTTCCCTTGCATGTAGGCTACACCTCTTCCACAACCAGTCTGTCCAGTCTGGAAAATAATTTCTGCGACGTGCGTGTGTTACGTAGCCAGACTGGACACACACAAGCAAGCAGCAAGCCCAATAATGTCGGCGCAAATCAAAGCAAATGAGAAAACATGATCGATATTTTTTGTGTGAATAATATTTATTGTATTTAACAAAAATGGGTGCTAGCTGCCCAACATCAGGAAAAGTCACAGACTGGTGGACTTCAATGTTTGTTTGTTTTTGTTTTTTTAATATATAGCTATGCACAAATGAAAATCAAATCTTCCAGTGAATGGAAGTTGGGGGTTAGTGGAAAGGGGTGCAAAGTACTGACTGGCAGTGGAAACCCTGCTTTAAATTATTATGACATAATCTAAAATAAGAGGCAGAATAAATATGATTCTTCTTCTTTCTGTTCTGTTTCATTTAGATTTGGGAGTTTTTTGTTTTTATTGTAGCCTTTCAATGCAAGATGATGTTTCTGACTGATATTGCCGTGTTACCGTGTATCTCGCTTTCAGAGAAATTCCGCTCCTTTCTCCGCTCTCCGTCCGTCTGTTGTCTTCACCGTCTTCCACTGACGTCATTCCACACGTTTCCAGAGTGCACATGGCTACTTAATATGCACGTAACTGATTTGCATTGACCACATATGGTTGTGTGGGGCTGTTTAGGGGGCTGGGTATGAGGCGTGTTCTCATCCACGCTTTTCTCAGGTCCGGTGTGATCTATCAAGGGAAATACCGTGCAGCCGTGTGTACGCGGAGTTTGATAGATCTGAAAAGAGTGTATATTTTTTGGTCGTACGCACATTTAGCCTTTCCGTCGTACTGAAAATTTAAGAGGACTTTTACACGCTCTTTGATAAATGAGGCCCCTGAACGTTGGCGTGGAAAATGACGTACGCCACTTTTTTGTGCGTACGCAACATTGATACATGAGGCCCAAGTATCTACCTCAGTGGGTGGAGCCATGAAGCCAACACTGATGTAGCTGAAGCTGCAGTTCCTCTACTGACCACTAGTCTACTTGCCAACAATGAGTACCTGGAAATGTTGAGTACCCCAAAGTTTTAAGTTAAAAATAGATAGTATGGGTCCCCAGTATTCAGAAACTGCCGGATGCTAACTTATATATATTGGGCAATTAGCATAATTGACATAATTAGCATAAATTAGCATAATTGCCTATATGGGCAATATTTACAGTAAACAAAATTGACTTGGCTGATCTGGGCAATGTTGGAGTGGTTTTAGGGGTTATTGATGATGCTGAATCCATTTCTGACATTTTCAAAATTCAAAATGGCTGTCTAAACCGGAAGTGACCAGATTTTGAAATCCATCAAAATCGGCCCACTGGCGGTTAAATCTGGTCACTTCCGGTTTAGACAGCCATTTTGAATATTGAAAATGTCAGAAATGGATTCAGCATCATCAATAACCCCTAAAACCACTCCAACATTGCCCAGATCAGCCAAGTCAATTTTGTTGAAATATTGCCCACATACGCAATTATGCTAATGTATGCTAATTATGTCAATTATGCTAATTGTCCAATATATATAAATTAGCATCCGGCAGTTTCTGAATACTGGGGACCCATACTATATATTTCTAACATAAAACTTTGGGGTACTCAACATTTCCGGGTTCACAATGGGGCCCTATGGGCTGGCAAGTAGACTACTAGAGTGTGTCTCCTACAGTACAACCGGTACAAAATCAGTTTTGGTCTTTGGCATATGACATATTACTTACTCTCTCGATAATCTGCAATCTGCGTAGTGTACCACTGCCCTTTTCGATCACAGTGTGAGTGTATCTGCTAGTCCAACATGGGCACTGGAGGGGGAAAATGACAGCCTGAAAAAATGACGGCCTGAAACTCTTGAGTTGTGCATTTTTGATGCATAGTTGAGTTTCGCCAACCAGGATTTTTTTTTCTTAGGTTGTGAGATCTTTACCCCCACCCGACCTTGCACCATGGAAACCACTCCTCTATGAGTATATCCATTTTGAATGACAGGTGTCCATCCTCATCCATTCAACACAGGTAGGCTGCTGAGGTGCTGACATCGCTCGACTGGGGGAGTGGGAGAGGTAACAAAGAAAAGAACCGGGATGCAGGAGAAAGTTCTACATGTATTTATTAAATCAGGAACATACGGTAAACAGATACTGGTTCATTCAACCCTATTTTGAAGAGAGACAAACAGTAAGATGATGATATTCAATCCACCTTCCCAGTGACATTTGACAGAAGAATTATTTATGACATTGTATGTTAAGTTTCAGAGTTAAGATTCTACAGAGAATAAACTTTGTTCTCTAATAAAAGCTTGACATTTGACTGAAATCTGTGCATCAGGATGTTTTAAACAGGTTCATGCCTGGCTACACACACACACACACACACACACACACACACACACACACACACACACACACACACACACACACACACACACACACACACACACACACACACACACACAGACATACATACACACACACTGTCCCCCTCTCCTCTTGCTGCAGCAGCTGTGTGAGGTAATGTCTGTCTGTGTCTGTGCAACACCCTGCAACAATAACAAATCCAACTCTCCCCCCCCCCCCCCCCCCTCTCTCCTCTCTTCTCTCTCACATCACATTATCTCACCCAGTCTCTTTCTGTCTGCCCCCCACCCCCCCTCCACTCTGCGCTCATCTTTTCCTTGCTCCCCTAACCCCACCCCTGAGTCCCCCACTTGTGGTTGAGGTTAGATCAGAAATGTCCTCTGTCAAGAGGATTGTGGAGTTTGTGTTGTAAACAAAGAAGGATGCGAGAGAGAGAGAGAGAGAGAGAGAGACAGAGAGAGAGAGAGGGGATACAGAGAAGAACAAAGAGAAGGAAAGAGTCAAACTATTCATTCACCTACTGAACCCAAACACTGCAAGGTCACAGTGTTCACTCTAGACTGCTGTGAGCTACATGATGGAGAATGTGCATCTGCTTCATTCAGAGATGGTTCCCTCAGACAAGCTCAAGACCACTTAAAGCAGAAGTAAGCAGAATGTTTGTGTTAATATAAGTCTTAAATAGTTGTATCTTCCGACAGCAATCACTTCTATAGAGTGTTTGGTCTGAAACACGGGTCTGTCAGTCACTCTGCTCTGCTCTGAGCCGAGGAGAAAACATTTCTCGTATCCTACAACCTTTATCCAATGAGGAGAGAGAACGGCATAAAGGGGCAGTCCTCTCTGTGTGTGCAGGGACGAGGACCAATAGATCCATGACGAGGGCGGGGGCTGCTAACTCCATCGGCTTACAGGACGTTATGGTGCGTTCAAGGCAGCCCGTAACTCGTGTTTTTCCGACCTGTGAAGTCGTACCAGTTCGATCTGGTACGAGTTCACGGGTCAGAAGTTACGAGTGGCCGTTATAGTGACTTTCACAGGTAAAACAGGTCGGAAAAACACGAGTGGGTTGCCTGGAACGCTACAAAGTCGTAAGTCGTGACTTGAAGCTGTAATTTACGGTTTCAAAAGCCTGCCTGGAACGCAGCATTAGCCAAAACGACCGGATCGCTTACTTCTGCTTTAAGTCCAATCGAGGTCCAAGTCTCAGCAGTTTCAAGATTGAGACATCACGTGTAAGTTAAGTGAGGGTCAAATCCGGGGTGAAGACCAGGGGCCTCATGTATCAATACTTGCGTGGATTTCATACTGAAACATGGCGTACGCCAAAATCCAGAAACTGTCGTACGCACAAAGAAAATCTGATGTATCAAAGTGTGCGTACGCATGGATCCAAGCACTTTTCCTTTGTACATCCCAATCAACGTGGAATTGAGCGCACATGCCGAAGTGGTAATCTCCTCCCTGTCCACGCCTCCATTTAAATATGCAAATCAATGTAAATAAGGCCTGCACCAAAGATTCCCTTCTCTTTACGGTCAGATAACACCATGAGAAACTGTGAGGAACAGCAATTTAACCAAATTTGAGTGGAAGGTGCTCCTCGATAAAGTTGAGCCGTGTAAACATCTTTTTTTTTTTTTTTTGCCGTCCTCCGGCACCATCACAAAGGGGGTGGGAGAGTGTGTGTGTTATATAAAGGTGAACGTGAGGCGGAGGACCGCTGTCATCCCAAATGAATTAAATTATGTGAAATGGATTTAAAATTTTATTTGCCTTTTTTTATACACAGATCGCGTAGTAAATAAATGCAGAAGTGCGCCAGGGAGGCTGATAAAGACACATGTCCAACTTTACGCATGTGTTTATTGACATTAAGTAGGCTACTTCACACAGTCTGTGTAGTTTAACCAGCAAAAAGAAAGTCACTGACAGCGTGATATTTCGGCAGACATGCTCAATGTGCATCGGGGGGTTACGTAGGACAATTAAACAAATACATTTACTTTGCGCGCATACAGTCCCAGGCTGTAATCTGTCCCCAACTATGCTGAATGAATGAATCGTGCGCTGAACCAGCCATCTCGCCACAATGTTTGTTAATATGTGATGCATTTACGCATCACATATGATCTGTACATTTATAGTATAAAAATGCTTCCTGTTCACAGTGTGGTCAGCACCTGAATGGAGGCGATGGCTCCCCGACGTGTCGCGCTCTCAGGCCGGTTGCAGCGCACTGCGCTCAGTTCCAAGAGAATTGCCCTCGGAGTCATCATGTGCAAAAAAAAAAAAACTCCGGGACTCGTGTGCACTTCGCACTGCAGCATCTGCAATATCTTAAGACTAAAGCTGATGCTATTTTCTGCACCACTTTGCGCATGCTTTTCTATCCACTTATCTAATTGCAACATGTGGATGGGTTAGTTGTTCATAAATGTGTCTCTGATGTGCACATTACTCTGAGGACTAATTGTTTTCACATTATTAACAGTTTCCCAGCTTCACCTCTAAGTGTCGCCAAAGGAACAACAGCAGTAGAAACGTGCGTACGCCAGCTATGGAGTTGGCGTGGGCCACCGCACTTTTCCACGGTCATTTCACTTTTGATACATCTGAACGTTGGCGTGGAAAATGACGTACGCCACTTTTTTGTGCGTACGCAACATTGATACATGAGGCCCCAGATCCACAAACGTTTGATTTGTAACTTTCTCAAAAATGTTGAATCATTGGCTGATTATCCAAGAAGAGCGTCCCATCTGTCCTGAAGATGCAGCTCAAAAGCTGTATTATGAAGATAAACCATGTTCAGCAGAGCAAACTTACAGGAAGAACCTTTACTGTAAAAGGCTGAAGCTAAAATGTCTTACGATTTTTTTTGTAGGAAAGACGGTCATACTGTACCGACCAGCTGAAGAGACTTTATCTGTTTGTGTGTGTGTTGGATTTAATGATGTCATTGTATAATCAGACTAAACTGATTACAGAGTGTGACAGATTTGCTGCTTTGTCTGGATTCTGTCTTCCTGCCTCTCATCTTTGGTTCGACCACACTGAGGTACAACAGTTTACAGCAGGGGTGAAGAGCCTGTCATCATCTTTAAATAAGAGGATATCAACTTCAGACAGTCTCCAGACAGATACTCACACAGCGACAGTAGTTACAGTTGGAGGTGAAAAATGAAATTCAAAGCGTCTGACCTCCACACAGCAGCGGACTCGCTGAGTGAAGTGATAGAAATCCTCATCTGATTGACTGAGGCCCAAATGCATGAATACTGATTTCTTCCCTTTTAAATCTGTCCAGTGAGCAGTAAGAACAAGCAGCATTAGATTTTATAAGCTACTTAACGTAACATCAACACAACAAAGTATTATAAACTAAACATCAATGTGTTTCACTCGATCCCCACCATTGTGTAAAGTCAGAAGCACCCATAATAAATGTCCCAATACATATATTTTCCTGATCAGAATAAGTTGTTATTTTAATGGCAATTTCTCTATGAGAGCTTACTTCATTTTTATTTCTTTATTACGTTTAAATTTTGTTTTGTTTTGTTTATTGGTAGTAGAGGAGAATTTATCTGTGTTATAAATAAAGTTTAGGCTATTTAAAGGGACAACGAGGAGTTTTGGAAAAGCGAAGCGTTTTCACACTACATTTATGAGCCTCTCCGCACCGTAAAATTCTTTGACCGGCGCAAGATGGACTCATATTTTCATTCATCAATAATTAAAGTCAGAGGTTCAAAGAGGTTCACATACCGTCGTAGTTCCGACCATAAACGGCGGTTTGGCAGCGTTATTTGCATGACTCGTTGCGAAACCGAAAGTAAGGAAACGCTGGTCGGCTCGACCAGCATCTCCACCACCACTAATAATAACGAAATAACGATAGAGACAAAACGATATATTTATCGAAAATGGGCCCATTAACAAGTGTGGGTAGCAGAGATACATCCACATTAATGTGAGACTTTTTTATAACCAAATAGAAACTCCTCGTTGTCCCTTTAAAAAGTTGGATTCTCTCATCAAGATTGTTTTTGTGACTCCTCATGAATCCCACACGTCTGTCCTCAAACTAATGATGTTTTCCATCAAGGTAGAAAAGAGGTGCTTGGGACAGAGGGTTATTTATTTAGACTTTTCTGCAGCCATTGACTGTTTATTCTATGATGGACGTACAGTAGCCTACTCTATGTAGGTGTTGCCTTTCAGGCCACTCCAAAATGAAACAGTTTGGTCTATATGGACAATTTATTCTGTGTGTCACCAGCTTTGCCTGCTGTTACTGTTGGGTGTCCAGCTCCTGTCATCTAGCAACCTGGCACCAACAAAAACTTGATGTTTTAACTAAGGTTCTTGGTTGAAACAGTTACAGCTCTATGGAAAGCAAAACAGGTGACAGGTCACCCACCTGACGGCTGCTCTGCTCATTTGTCGTCAAAATTAAAGCAGAAGTAAGCGATATTTTTGTGTTAATCTAAGTCTTAAATAGTTGTATCTTCCGACAGCAATCACTTCTATAGAGTGTTTGGTCTGAAACACGGGTCTGTCAGTCACTCTGCTCTGCTCTGAGCCCAGGAGAAAACTTTTCTTGTATCCTACAAGTTTTATCCAATGAGGAGAGAGAACGGCATAAAGGGGCAGTCCTCTCTGTGTGTGCAGCCAAGGGATGCGCCTGAATGTGGTGACGTAGAGACGAGGACCAATAGATCCATGACGAGGGCGGGGGCTGCTAACTCCATCGGCTGACAGGAAGTTATGGTGCGTTCAAGGCAGCCCGTAACTCGTGTTTTTCCGACCTGTGAAGTCGTACCAGTTCGATCTGGTACGACTTCACAGGTCAGAAGTTACGAGTGGCCGTTATAGTGACTTTCACAGGTAAAACAGGTCAGAAAAACACGAGTGGGTTGCCTGGAACGCTACAAAGTCGTAAGTTGTGACTTGAAGCTGTAATTTACGGTTTCAAAAGCCTGCCTGGAACGCAGCATTAGCCAAAACGACCGGATCGCTTACTTCTGCTTTAATGGTGACTGACCGCCATCTCACACTCAACTTACAGATTGCTATGTTGCTCATTTAAAGAGGCTGTGTGAACAGATGAGTTCTCATAAAGGAGGAAATTAACTGTGGGGACCATGACTGTGTTTGTACCAGGCTGTAAACATGTTTATTTTGGATGTTAATTTTGACATTTTAACGTGGGAGTCTATGGGGACTGACTCACTGTAGGAGACACACTCTAGTGGTCAGTAGAGGAACTGCAGCTTCGGCTCTCTATATTAGCGTTGGCTTCATTTTTCAGCCTCTGAGGTTGATATAACAATGCCTGGGCATCTTTCTTGCCCACACTCTGTTCCTCTGTCTGTCTCCCTCCCTTTCTCTTTCTCTTTCTCTTTCTCTTTCTCTTTCTCTTTCTCTTTCTCTTTCTCTCTGTGTCTGTCATCATCTTTTTGACCAGCAGCTAATCTCTCTCACTCCTGGTTTCATATTTGAATACAAACAAAATATCTGTTCAAAAAGCTTTCCTTAAAAATCAATATTGTTTTGGCAGATAGAGAATTTTCTTTTATCCTGAACAGTAGAGGGAAAAAGTCTTTCTTTCTTTCTTTCTTCTCCATGTTTTCACGCTGCTTCATATTTCTCATATTTATTCCTTCTTGTTTTTTCTCTCCTGTTTTTCCCACCCCCTTCTGTCACTTTTTCCTCCCTCATCTTTAATCCCCAGCTCATTGCTTTCCCCCTTCTTCTCCTCCCCTCTCTCTCTCTCTCTGTCTGATGCTACACCTCTCTTTCCTTCACACCCCCTTCCTCTTTTACCCTTTTGATGCTTTATCCCTCTCCCCTCCCTCATTATTCGGTATAATCAGTTGTCTAGACAGCGACTCCCCACACAGATCACACCTGAGAGAGCGCGATGGAGGGAGCAGGGAAAAAAGAGACAGTAGGAAATGAGACAGAAAAGAAGAAGTGAAGTGATAAAACGGTTTGCCTTTGTTGTTTGCCCGCACACACACACACACACACACTCACACTCACACTCACACACACATACACAGCCCATAGAGAAACTGCAGCTTGACAAAATCAAATATATTCATTATTTTTGTTCAGCACAGTCTAGACTGGCTGATTGTGTGCGTGTGTGTGAGCGTGTGTGGGGGTAGAAGAAAGGTTATGATGTTCAGGAGGTCGTCTCTATCAAGCCTTTTCCCTCATAGCAGTGATGCACTTGCTCCACTGTTATTTTAGCCTCTATACTGTCACTGATAGCCTACAAGTTGATCATGAAACTGGATGACATTAGTTGATGGTTAATGTTTGCACAAACCAGTCAACTATTTTGTTGAAAGAGTGTGGGCTGCATGCGCTCACCTTCAACATTATCTGACCATTTTTTTTCTTCTGTGAAATCCAGTGAACACGTCAGAAACCTAGGTGTGATTTTCGACGAAGACCTTAACTTCCAAAAGCACATCTCTTTTATTTCCAAAACTGCCTTTTATCATCTACGTAACATTTCTAAAGTTAGATCACTTTTATCTGTATCAGACTCGGAAAAACTGGTTCATGCATTCATTTCTAGCCGCTTAGACTACTGTAACGCTCTTTTCCCCGGATTAACAAACCAATCACTTAATAAACTTCAACTCATTCAAAATGCTGCAGCCAGAATTCTATCAAAAACACACAGGTACGATCACATCACTCCGGTTTTAAAGTCTCTCCACTGGCTCCCAGTCAAATACAGAATTGATTTTAAAATTTTACTTATTGTTTTTAAATCTCTTAACAGTGCTGCCCCCCCCCTATGTTTCTGACATGCTCACCCAGTATACACCTGACAGATACCTCAGATCCTCATGTAAATCTCTTCTCAATATACCACGTATACATTCAAAATCAGCTCAAGGTGCTTTCAGTTTTTATGGTCCAACACTATGGAACTCTCTGCCCATTGAACTCCGCTCATCTCCAACAACATCTTCTTTTAAGCGCAATCTTAAAACATACCTGTTCTCGCAAGCTTTTAATTAGTTTTTTGTTTGTTTGTTTGTCTTAACACATTGGCTTCTGTTTTAATATGCACTAACTTTTTGTTTGTTTTAATATGTACTCAACATGTATTGCATCTTGCTTTTATCGTGAAGCACATTGAGTTTAAGCTTGCCATATAAAATGTGCTATACAAATAAATTGACATTGACATTGACATTGACATTTATCAATCTGGTTGAATGAAAGTTAAGTAGATAAGTGTCAGTTAAAGCAGATGTAAGCGATCCGGTGGTTTTGGCTAATGCTGCGTTCCAGGCCGGCTTTTGAAACCGTAAATCACAGCTTCAAGTCACGACTTACGACTTTGTAGCGTTCCAGGCAACCCACTCGTGTTTCTCCGACCTGTTTTACCTGTGAAAGTCACTATAACGGCCACTCGTAACTTCTGACCCGTGAACTCGTACCAGATCGAACTGGTACGACTTCACAGGTCGGAAAAACACGAGTTACGAGTTGCCTTGAACACACCATAACGTCTTGTCAGCCGATGGAGTTAGCAGCCCCCGCCCTCGTCATGGATCTATTGGTCCTCGTCCCTACGTCACCACATTCAGGCGCATCCCTTGGCTGCACACACAGAGAGGACTGCCCCTTTATGCCGTTCTCTCTCCTCATTGGATAAAAACTTGTAGGATACGAGAAAA
Organism: Trachurus japonicus; assembly: GCF_045865225.1. NCBI lineage: Eukaryota > Metazoa > Chordata > Actinopteri > Carangiformes > Carangidae > Trachurus > Trachurus japonicus. Next base: position 19,352,996 of record NC_140911.1, read on the forward strand.
GTTTTCTCCTGGGCTCAGAGCAGAGTGACTGACAGACCCGTGTTTCAGACCAAACACTCTATGTAAGTGATTGCTGTCGGAAGATAGAACTATTTAAGACTTATATTAACACAAAAATATCACTTACTTCTGCTTTAATGTTTGCACAAACCAGTCAACTGTTTTGTTGAAAGAGTGTTTCCAGTGTGGGCTGCCGCTGCACTCACCTTCAAGATTATCTGACCATTTATCAATCTGGTTGAATGAAAGTTAAGTAGATAAGTGTCAGTTAACCTGAAAAAACATGCACCTCATGTGAGTATATACCTATTTTTTGACATATCTGAATGGATTCACAAAATGTTTCCATTACTCAGTTTGAGTTTCGCAATTTCAAATTGTTCTTTAGGCAGATTAAAACACAGCCATAGCCTCCGATCTGATAGTTTGCAGACAAAGACAAGAGTAAACATTGTTCTTTTTTTGTTTGTTTGTTTGTTTTTTTCAACTCTGCACTCTCTTTTGGCCGGGGCCGTGCGTATGAAAGTTTATGCTGAACCCACTGCATTTCTTCTCCCAGTATGCTGATGCTAATGTCAGCTACAGTAGGCCTAGTATGCAATGCAGCAGTAGCAAAAACAAACGGTGCAGGAAAGTGTGTGATGCTCATGAGAGACTCGTCTCCACTCTCACGGTAGCTAGGTCCTAAAATTTGGTCTATCCTCTCCCTAAAGCACAACATGAAACAGGCCTACCGCCTATATGATTATGAAAACTGATTTTAGAACATTTAAAGTAGGCTATAGTTTTATAAAACAATGTTTCATAATCAGTTTGAATGAGTCTCTAAACTGCTGGTATCTTATTGACAGACGCAACAACTATGACAATGCATAAAAGTTGTTAAAAAACTGAGGAAACAACGTGAAGTGAAGTGCAGCGTCTACAGAGCAGCAGTTTCACTCTTTATGTCTTCTGTCCTTCTCTTTTCCCATTTCCCCCCCAACACATTTTTTTCTGTTGACTCAACTTGCCCACATCATAGTGATACTGTGAAACTGATGACTCCGACTGTGTCATCACCCTCAGGTGGGAGGCAACGTGAATAATTGGTTGCAGGTAAATACTGCCCCCTACTGGTCTTTGGATCCCACTGCACAAACACTTTCAAATGCAAACCAACAACACTGCTGTCACTGACACAATCTAAGAGGAAAACAAGTTTAGTATGTTTATTTCGGTCTCATAAAAACAAATACAATAGACAAATATAAAGGTATGAATACAAAACTAAACAAATCTATTTTGCCTACCCTTCTTAAATTAACATTTTCCGTTCACTCAATTTAAAAAAAATTTACAGAGCAACAACAAAAAGAAAAAACCCCTGCATATTCTACATACAGCAGTTTATAAGCACACTGGTATTTATAAATCAGTTTTATATTTATTAATAATATTATTTTTAAATAACTTTTTGAATCTATTAAGTGTGTTGCACAGTTTGATTTCTAATTCTAGATTATTCCATTGATTGACTCCTGTAATTGATTAATACATCTTTGTTTCACATTTGTTCGTACTTTTGCTTTTGTATACACATGAGTCCCTCTTAGTTCATATCTACTGGTTCGGGTCTGAAACATCCTCTGGACACCATCTGGAAGCAGATTAGTATTTACTTTATACATAATTTGAGCAGTTTTATAGTCCACAAGATCACTAAATTTCAAGATCTGTAGGTTTATGAAAAATGTGTTTGTTGAGTCTCGATAATCGGCCCTGTTGATTATCCTTATTGCTCTCTTTTGTAATATGAAAATTGGTTTTGTAATTGTTTTATACGCATGCCTCCAGACCTCTATGCAATAAGTAATGTATGGCTCAACAAATGTTCGATACAATAAATGTAATGAGTATTTGTTGAGGATGTATTTTGTTTTATTGCAATAGAAAAACAACAACAAAAACAACAAAACATAACAGATTGTCATGGTGTTTTTTTTTTTTTACTGCATTTGAAAAAAAAACGAGGTGTCTTTACCCTGAACTTTCTTTTTTACTTGCAGTATTCATATTAAACCACGAGGTGTCGCCAAAGTAGTTGAATGTGTCGCACTTTATCTTGTCCGACAGCACTGGCGGACCGGTGCTCCTTAAATACTGTCCCCCTCTCTACATCCTGTCCTTCCTATGGTTCCACAACACGCGTGAATAGCGTGGTGTGTGTCTGTGTGTGTACAGTCTGTGGTGTCAGCTCCACTCCGAGGTCATGATGGATGTTGAAAACAGCGGTGGAAACGTGTCGGTGTCGCTACGCAACCTGCTGAACTCCGTCCAGTGCGTCAGAGACCGCGTCAGAGGTAAATATGACGAGTAGACGTGTGACGCAACGCAGGTAGATGACGCAGCTACACGCATGCTAAGTTAGCTTGTCATGTTAGCATGAACTGATGAAGCCACTTTTTTGTTTTAATGTCACTTAGACTTTAGGCTTTTTTCGGTCTTTAATACCATAACCGTTTCTCTCCGTAGATGATTTTCATGTTGTGAGCTGAACTGTTAGTAACAGCCGTTAAACTCACCTGTGAGGCCTCGCGGACAGGTGTCTGTCTGTCTGCAGCTGATCGAGCTAGTCTGACGTAACTTACTTCTATCAAAAACGCTTCCATGGATGCTTTAGTTACAGTTCTTCTCGATTGCTAAGACACATTTCTCGAAAGCTTCTCTCATTTTCTCTAAACTGTGAACACAAACCCCAATTTTCAAGCTACATTCACAAAACCTCAGACTCTTCTTGCAAAACCAAACTTTCACCTCAAAACAGTTCAATCTGTTCTCAAAACTGAACTATGTTGTCAAATCAAAATTAAAACCACTACTGAGCAGCCACTAAACACTACATAGACAAATAGAAAACACAAAGCTCAGCACATGAAGCTGTAGAAATAAATGTTTATTGTTCACTGTAGCTAAATGCATGTTGCAAAACAAAAAACCTGTGCATTTACACTGTAGCACTTCTCTCCTTCCCTTTCTTTCACCCTCCTCCCTCCCTCCCCACATCCATTTCATCCCCTTTTCCTTCCTTCTTCTTTTTTCTTCCCAGTTCATCCCTCCCTCCCTCATCCTTTCTTCCTTCACCCTGTCGTCTCTCATCTTCTCCTCTTGCAAAACAGAAATCCTGCGCATTTTACACGTAGCACTTGTACAGTACAAAAACAAACAGAAATCTTGTGCATTTAGCCTAGTACTTGTATACAGTAAGCCTGCGTAAAAATAATGTACAAAAATATAGAAATGAGAAGTGCACAACTCAGCCACAGCATCATTTCTCTGTACTGGGTCAGGCCACAGGACTTCATCCTGAACTACTTACAGTATATGTGCCCTCACATCATTGGACACAAGTGTTATAAATTTTGAGTTGTTGTGTTCAACCGGTGAAACTTGTGCTTTACTTGTGTTTGACTTCTGCCACCTGTGCTCAGCATTATGCAACACAGGTGCATCACAATGAAAATGTGTTGGTGAGATGTGTCTAAACAGGTGAAAAGTGCTGATGGTTTTGCCAGAAGAGACTGATTCAATCAGTGGGTTCAGACAACTGAGAATTTGGTTCAGACAACAGGGTTTAGTGTTTTAGCAACTGAGGAAAACTGTAATGCTCAGGGTTTGTGGACATTGTTTCAGAGACGTGTGGGTTTAATCATATCGTCTTTGTGAGCGCTGGCGAGGATAAAACATCGGTCCCGCGCACAACAACATTTCAAAACATAGTTGAGTTCAACTCAAACTGACATTGAGCTGAATCCACTCCTCTGAAATTATAACTTAATGACACAAACTGTTTATAAACTGTAAATTTCAAGCGCTATGTAGGCTATATGACCCTTTGTCAGAATATTATATCAACAAAATAAATATGTGACTGTACCAGACCAAGTCACCAAGAGTAAATGTCTGTTATTGTGTAATGTCTGAGGCAAATACAAGACAAACCAAAAAATATGAAGAAATATCAAGCAAATAAAGATAGAAACATTTCACTAAGAAGTAACAGTAAAATTAGACTATATACTGCATATTGTATTGTGTGTGTATAATATACAATACAATACAATAATCGTGATTAATCAATCATCATCATTTTTTCACCACCTCTACTATGCACACAAAGTAATTAATCAAAAGAATAATATTATAAAATTAGTTGCAGCAAGCTTAACCACAATGTTATTAAAGTTTTTCTTTTAAAGAGATCAAAGTTTAGTTTCTGTGTCAATCTGACTTTAAATATAAGGCACTTTTCTAAAGCAACGTTTCATTTCCTACAGAAGGAGAATCCAATGAGTCAGCCGGTGCATTCAACCTCTCCAACTTCTGGGACACTCTGAGTTGAGTTTGGTTTGTCATCATAATGCAATATCTTGTTCCACCTGAACACATACTGTACATTCTCCATAAATTAAAATCGCCATGTGAAAATGATGTATAAATGTCTCTTATGTCCTCAGACCAGGCAGTGAAGGCCGTGTCTCAGGAAGCCACGAAATACAGTTTGGCCTTCTCCAAACCTCCGCTGCCATCAGGACAGGTCAGGTTACTGTTGTAAATATTCACCACATAGAAGCAAACGGCTAATCTACACACACTGTGATTCTGCTCTGTGTGGAGGCTTCAGCTAATAAGCATGAGAACATTCAAATTTGCCTTTTTTATCGAACTATCACTTCCTACTCCGATCTAATATTGTGCCTAATGTTTATATAGTTGGACTGGAAAGTGTTAAAGGACAATTCCAGGTGAATTCAACTCGGGGGTGTATTTTCCTATTCATTATTTGAAGATTTTCAGTTTAATTGCTCCTGTTTTGCGGTAGTTGCGTCTGTCCCCGCATCGCCACGGCAGCAATGAATGGGAGTGGATGTAAGTTCAGCTGTTTAGGCTGTTTACAGCCCTCAAAGCCACAGACAGCGTCAGATGGAGACTCAAACATGCACCGAGAAGTTTATTTACTTCAAGCAAGACGACATGTTTGTAAAACTAGATCTAATTCAAAGTCTCCCGGAGTCTCGCGCGAGACCCAGTTGCCGTGCGCGGTGTGTTCAGGAACAGTGGGAAAGCTCCCGTTTGTGTCATAAACACAGGAATATCAACTCTTTACTTGCTTCAAGTAAAATAAACTTCTCGGTGCATGTTTGAGTAGCCACCTGACGCTGTCTGTGGATAAAAATGTACACTTGAAGCAAGTAAAGAGTTGATATTCCTGTGTTTATGACACAAGCGGTAGCTCCTACTGCACCTGAACACACCAGCACTGCAACTTGGGTCTCGCGCGAGACTCCAGGAGACTTTGAATTAGATCTAGTTTTACAAACATGTCGGCTTGCTTGAAGTAAATAAACTTCTGGGTGCATGTTTGAGTCGCTATCTGACGCTGTCTGTGGAAAAAAATTGCGGCTTTGAGGGCTGGAAACAGCCTAAACAGCAGAACTTACATCCACTCACATTCATTGCTGCCGTGGCGATGCGGGGACAGACACAACTACCGCAAAACAGGAGCAATTAAACTGAAAATCTTCAGATTCCTTCTTTTAGACCTAAAATGATATGAAAATACACCCCTGAGTTGAATTCGCCTGGAATTGTCCTTTAAGAAAGCTGCTGGTTGACCCACTACTTGTAGTACTGTAATTATGACATCTTTGTTTCTCTCCTCCATTCTCTGCAGGATGTTGAAAAGTTGTCAGATTCCCTTCTGAAGAGTGTCCTCACCCTGTCCACAGTCTATTACTGGTTCCCTAAGAGCCAAGGTAAAAAAACAACAACAACAACCTCACCTCAAGAACTGATCAGCTCTGATAATATTTTCAAAGATCAATTTTGATTCTATTTACTGATGATTCAGCTGCATCCGATAAAAACTAATAGTCCAGAGCAGCCACAATCCACCCTGTCAACTTAAAATTTCCAGTTTTCATGGTTATAAAACATTGCCAAAGGACTAATTTATATCTATAGTTTCATAAGCGCAGGTTTGTCAGCTCAGGTCTGAGTCGGCGTCTTAAGGTCAGCTTGTGTTTCTGTTGTCTTGTCTCAGGCATCAGTCTGCGGCGACATATTAGAGACGGCACGATCGAGGTACTGGAGGGAGTCGCTCAGCTGGTGGAGGTGATACTGAATTCACCGCAACAGAGGTACACACAGTCATACAATCACACAAAGATACAGTCATAATCATTAATACATAGTTGATATAAAATATCTTAAAGCAGAAGTAAGCGATCCGGTCGTTTTGGCTAATGCTGCGTTCCAGGCAGGCTTTTGAAACCGTAAATTACAGCTTCAAGTCACGACTTAAAGGGATAGTAGCATTTTTTTAACGTGGGGTTGTATGATCTACAAATAGCCCCTAAGTACCTTAATTGCAGTAGAAGACTCTCTGCACTCCTCCCGTTAGCAACTCCAGCCCATAATAGCCCTGCCCAGAGATTTACAACATACATTGTTGTGAATGGACCCAAAGAAACGGCCTATTTTCGCGGCCTAAAAGAGGTTTTACCTGAAAAAAATACACAGTTCCATTGTTCGCAGGTAAAACCTCTTTTAGGCCACGAAAATAGGCCGTTTCTTTGGGTCCATTCACAACACAGTATGTTGTAAATCTCTGGGCAGGGCTATTATAGGCTGGCGTTGCTAACCGGAGGAGTGCAGAGAGTCTTCTACTGCAATTAAAATACTTAGGGACTATTTGTAGATCATACAACCCCACTTTAAAAAAATGCTACTATCCCTTTATGACTTTGTAGCGTTCCAGGCAACCCACTCGTGTTTTTCCGACCTGTTTTAAGCCTGCCACACACATAAAGATTTTATAAATCTCAACCGATTTATTATCTGTGAGAGACCCCACACATGAAGATAAAAAATCTGTGATTGAACAGTTTTGATCGTATTGTGTGTGGTGTGCTGCGATATTCCAAACACAGCTCACCACACACATTAAGATTTTTCAGAATCTTGACCCTCTGGTCAGAAAACAATTCGGCATCAGCAGCGATACCAGGGGTGTCGTTGTAGCTACTCTTTCAGGTCTATTTCCGGAATGGACAATGAGAGCGACGTAATTTTTTTTTTAATGAAAGCGGGACACTTCAGCCTTTACAACGATCCCACCTGTGTGTGTCTGTGTGTCTGTGGCTCCGGACACCGAGCAGTCAAGCGGCTGTCCAATAGGGAGCCGTGCTGTCACATGACGGGCTGTGAGCGGCGGTCACATGATCGTTTAAACATGGCTGCTCCGGCTGTTGCCGGCTACGAGCGCTACCGTCTTTGCTATCGGCTATCAAATCTCCTGTGTGTGTGTGAATGTGTGTGTGAACCTCATGTAACACCAGGGCTGCACCGTGGCTCTGTGAGTTTGCCGGTGCTGTGTGGAGAAGTGGCTTGTTGCCGCGAGCAGCAGCATGCAGAGCTCGGCCAGCAGAGCTCAGCAAGCAGGCACTTCTCAGCACAACACCGGCTCTCCACACACAAGATGACTTTTGATTGAAACGGCCACCGAAGTCGGCCCCGATAATCGTAAATATTGAACATGTTTAATACTTACGATTATCGGCGCCGAACATTTTCCGAGCCGATTGTCGGGGGAATTTTGACTCTTAACACACCACACACTACAAGAGAATCTTATAAGATAATCTTAAGACCTTAAGATAATCGGGCGGTGTCTGTCCGTGGTCGGAAGGGGGAAAATCGGGGCAAAATCAGCCCGATTATCTTTATGTGTGTGGCAGGCTTTACCTGTGAAAGTCACTATAACGGCCACTCGTAACTTCTGACCCGTGAACTCGTACCAGATCGAACTGGTACGACTTCACAGGTCAGAAAAACACGAGTTACGAGTTGCCTTGAACGCACCATAACATCTTGTCAGCCGATGGAGTTAGCAGCCCCCGCCCTCGTCATGGATCTATTGGTCCTCGTCCCTACGTCACCACATTCAGGCGCATCCCTTGGCTGCACACACAGAGAGGACTGCCCCTTTATGCCGTTCTCTCTCCTCATTGGATAAAACTTGTAGGATACAAGAAAAGTTTTCTCCTGGGCTCAGAGCAGAGCAGAGTGACTGACAGACCCGTGTTTCGGTCCAAACACTCTATAGAAGTGATTGCTGTCGGAAGATAGAACTATTTAAGACTTAGATTAACACAAAAATATCACTTACTTCTGCTTTAAGTTACAGATTATTATTATCTATAGAGTTATAGAGTTTGTGTTCTGTTGTCATTATAACCTGAACACAAAACTTTCAGGCTAACAGTTTTAGATATCTGACTTCATGTTGACGTTACACTGACATGATCACTTTCAGTAGTATATCATATTGTGAGGACTGCTGCTCCCTCTCTTTTCCTGGTTTTTCCTTTTCGCCCGACCGTCTAATGAACCCTCTCTTCCCGCCCTTCTCCAGTCTGACCCAGGAACAGTTGACATCAACAGGAAGTGTGTGGTCGGCCTGCGACCAGTTCGTCCAGTTGCCTCACGGTCAGTTGACTTCACTGCATCAAAAAGGAGAATACATTTGAACAAAGTTGTTGCTGGAGACAGATTTAGTGAAATCCCGGTCAGCGTCATCTCTTGATGCAGGTATCAGCTGTCGCCCTGCTGTACCGAGAGTCAGACCAAGTACTTCTGTTTGTGACATCTTGTTAGTTTAGGCTGTCGGCATGCATACTATCTATACCAGTGGTTCTCAGTCTTTTTTCAGTGAAGTACCCCCTGTGAAATATTTTTTCAGCCAAGTACCCCCTACCCAGCGCAAAGGATTTTTGGACCAAAAGACATAAAACACAGCACTGTGTCATCAGTGTCTGCTTTATTTTTACTTTTACTGTGTAAAACATTGGTTATAGTGGCCTCTTTTGAACTATTTGGAAATAAAAATGTATAGAAATACAGACAAAAAAAAAAATCAACTTCATTATAAAGATTTTTGCACATGAGAATAATCATCAATCTAAAATGCTATCTAATAAATAGCCTCATCCGTTGTTTGATTGACAGGTGATCGATGCCGTGCGGCAAATGCCAGGTTGGGTTAAACCATCTGGTGTGGGGGAGACTCAGGTTTTTTTTAGGATAATTAATTATGTAGCCCACTGAATATAAGATTTAGTTTATGAATTTAGACATATATTTTATTGAAATTATTTATATTATTTGTATATTTGTTATATAATTATTTTAATGGATTTTGGAATTTATATATTATTTAATATATTTCAAATCTCACGTACCCCTAGGGGTATGCGTACCCCCATTTGAGAAACACTGATCTATACTATCTGAGAGTTTTTTTTTCATTTATTAGATTTCATGTATCTAAAGATATTGTAACTAAACAGAATAGGGGCAAATCCATACACACAAATGCATTAGATAACAACATGACAATCAATATATAAATTACATAATAACATAATAAAATATATACCCAGAAGCCACATTAACGATGCTCAAGGAATTTAATCTAAGAATATAAAGCTGAGAACATGATATACTTTCTAGGGTTGGCAAAAAAAAAGGGTATTTCAAATCAGATTTGCAGTTCTGTTTTTGCTGCAAAATTCATTTCATGAATTACAATTCATGAATTACAAAATATTATATAATCTAAAAAGTCAAAATGTATTTTTTTTTTTTTAACCTTTTTTTGGTTTATGTTTTTCCTGACTTAAAGGGACATTGTGTAGAAATGACTCCCATCTAGTGGTGAGGTTGTATATCGCAACCAACTCAATTGTATTCTTTATGCTGCATTCACATGGCATCAGGCAAACGGCAGACTGACGACAGCCGCTGCACGTAACGGGATAAACAAGTGGTCCATCGGCACGAGGCAAAACAATACCCACGTGACAATATGTTGTCATGGCGATGTCGTATTGTTTACCTCACTCAAGTTTTACCCTTGCCCTCTCTCACCGACTAAAATCACATCTGGTTTGTTTGCCGACTGCCATCTGCCTGACTCCACATGAATGCAGCATGAGTGTGTGTGACCCTCCATCCTTTGTCGCGCTACAACGTGGTGATGGTTTTCAAACAGACACCACCTCGATTATTATCATTTTCATGACATTCAAGGCATCCGTTGTTATGTGACAAAATATCTTATCTCAAATGTGTGTCGTTTTGGAGAAAAATAGTAGTCGTTTTTACAGTAACTGCAAAAAGCCCCAGTGAAACAAAGCAAGAAGACAGTAACTACCGCTAACTGTCAGTTACTGTACTTTTGCTTTGTTTTACTTAACGTAAAAACAACCGTGTTGCCACAGAGTGAAGTTACTGTTTCCATGTTTCCCATACCCCGGTTTCCTCTTCTGAATATAAAAATATATTTATGATTTCCAATATTTCCTCCTCATCATTACTCAATCAAAATTATTTAGTTCTGCCCTGTTGAATTGGAGTTAGCCTAACTTGCCTATATTGCTTCAAAGTGAAGTTGACAGTGCTTTAAAGTTAATGTGATTTGTTGTAGATATAGGCGATACATTAGATAAACACACCCACATACACATTAATCTAATATACACACATAAGAATGTGGTACTATTCAAAATAAATTGTCCTAATTTGGGCCTTGATACAGTTTAGGAATGTGAGACACTTTAAGCAGCAATTTCAGCACCAGAATTTCCAGGTGGAAATTATTGGCCTAAAATGGTCAGATTACTTTGGGTTTGGTATTGATAGATATCACGTGACGTCACACAGCGTTCGCAGCTGGTCACAGCGCCATCTTGGGTACCGACTTCCAAAGGCAGTCTATGGGCTGTGACCTCAAATCTCACAAAAATAGTGGATAAACCTTTTTTTATTACATGGCTCTATTGAATGTCGTATTCCGATAATTTATTGATATTTCTGATATTTATTTACATCTTGATTTTGCATTTAACAGTCTGTTATTCCTGTTTAACAGATCGTTGCTAAGTAAAATACACTAGGTAGGGACGCCGCTCTGATCAGCGCAGCACAGAAAAGAGAAACTATGCAGGATATTTACTTTCTGTTTCATTTTTTACCGTCATTAAACAGCTTGGGAGACATGTAGCCTACGCCAAGGGAGGCTGCCTCACTCTACTGAGTGTGAGCGGCACGTACGTTCACGTTGCTTTCGTGAATTGTAAACACACAGACGCCCCCTCGGTTTTAGCGTCCAGCAGTTTAGCGGCTGGATAACTGTACCGGAGAGGCTCAACATGAGCTTCATCTGAGGAATAAACGGCAGCTTTTACCTGACGGGAGACCGATGCCTGAGCTACGGTAGCTAACAGCTAACAGCTAGCAGCTTTTACCTACTTTCTCTCTCTCCCTCCCTCCCTCCCTCCCTTTCTTATACACGCACACGCGCGCACACACACACACACACGGCCCAGGTTGTCTGTCATATCTGTTGTAAACCTTGTAATAATAGCTTGTTGAGTACAGTTAACACTATTGTTGCCTCGGTTTGAGTGTGGATTAATAGTTAATTGTTTGTTTAATGTGAGTGGTGGTCATCGCGTCCTGATGAGTTGGGTTTTAATAACAGCTGAGCTGATAACGTAGCTGTGTAGATGGCGTGGATTGTGATGAGACGGTGTTGCGCATATTAAGACTTATTTGTGCAAACCATTGTGCAAAACCTGTTTGTTGTGCCTTTTTGCGTGATAAGATGATTTGCCGAATTCTTCTTCCATTCCTGCAGCCTTTTGTCTCAATGTTAACGATGGCAAAATGTCCAGATATTTTATTACTTTATGAAAATGTCTGTGAGTTAAAAAAGAAAAAAGAAGTGGGCTACGCATTTTTGATTTGATTTGGCTTTTCGTGTATTTGGTTAAACACATATAAGTAACAGGAGAGAGACAGTGAGAGAGAGAGAGAGAGAGACGAGGAGAGAGAGAGAGAGAGAGGTCCGCTGGGTGAGCTAGATTAAGTTTTAACGGGAGAGAGAGCGGCGCACCGCGCTGTCAAAGATCGTCTCAGCAGAAAGGTGCTGGAGGTGTGTGCTTTCAAGGCAAGGCCATCAAAATGAGAAATATCCATATCCAAACTACATCAGGCAGCAGTCTTCTAGTCAGAGAGGATGTGGCTGCACTGAGCTGAATTAAGCAATATTACCCGAGAGGGTGTGCTCAAATTACGTTTAAGCACACCCTCGAGGGTAATATTGCGATTATACAACAATTACCAACATAATAAAGCGTATAATTAAATAAATATTCATGTTGATGGACGTTTTGCTCTCAAAATTTAAAGTTTTTTGCGAGTGTGCTTCCCGTTTCCATGGAAATAAATGGGGTCTGACTAATAACTGAAACACAATCAGTCACGTCAGTAGACTCCTATGTGTAATGGAACCTAGTTCACCTCTACAGCAAATAGTCCGAACCTTAGTAACGACCTAGCAACAGAAATGATTTTCTAGTCCCAGATGAGTGAACTCTGAGCTGACGTTCATGTTTTAACGCGGTCTCGGACTTTCCTGAACTAAATCAACACAGCACAAACTCGCCCAAGTTATGACAAAGATGCCGTTTTTTTCCGTTCACAGATGTAGCTTCTACAACCGCAAACTCTGCATGTAAATGAAGTTATAGCGCCGTGTCGCCGACACAGCTGATGAAGCCAAACGATTACTCCAGATTATTTAAAAGCCCAAAAGGCGCAAGCGAGAGAGAGGGAGAGAGAGAAACATACAGGTAATCACCTCCGTTTTATCCAATGAAATATTCAGCTCCAGGCCATATTTAAAGGTGTACAGAAAAGAAAATTGAATTTAAGCCCACTCTGGGTCATAAAATTAGTGTAATAACTCATCTATCAGACGATGGAGGCCAAACTTTGTGCAAAATTCTATTTTTGAGTAAATCCGGGATGAAAGTGTGTATTTTAGTGTAGTTTTTTTTTTCGCATTGGATAATGCAGGCGCACGGATTATACGTCAGCCTGTACACGATTCACCAGCCACTGATATTGGATCCGTAATCCGTCATTCAAACGTCTGACACACGCACACACACACCGAGCTCGGTCTCGCCCCAAGCTTTGAATATCCCGCCCGCTCGATAACGACCAATCAAATTCGTTTTCCTTACTCGGGTAAACTCGTGTTGCAGCTCGTGACAACTCGGCGCGACAAACAGGACAAACGGCCATTTCTGTACACCTTTAAAAAACATATTCACCGCGATCACAACTCGTGTCTCTCCGACTTTGTAACGTTACACACATGGGAGGGAGACAATCCTCTCTGCTGTAACGGGGAAGTTTACAATATATTAACAAAAAATAAAATAACATAATTGTTCTATAAATGTGACTTTGGCAGCTGTCAGGAACAACCTACAGGAGGTCAATGTAGTTTGTGATTTATTTTCACGAGTAATAAATTACGTTTTTCAAAATAAAAGGGGGAAAAGTCCATGTTGCCATGGAGATGTGTAAACAACACATGACATGGCGAAGTAATATTTTCAGTGATAAGTCAGCCGTGCTGTAAGCGATATTTTTTTTCGTAGGATGAGTCCGGGAAAGTCCCGCCTTTCCCGCCGTTCCCGCCTCTGATTGGCTAGATGGGCTCCATTTTCGACTCTGATTGGCTAGAAGGGCTCTCGCCTGATTGGTTGTTTGTTTTGGTTGTGAAACGGCTGTGTAACGGCTGTGAAACGCAGGCTGTCGGCAAAGCGTGATAAGTGCCTGGATCTACTTGGACTCTCTCTACTTATCTGGCCTGTCTACACTCTACCTGGTGTTTTTACTAAACTTAACCAACTCCTTTCTTCATTGCCTAAACCTAACCAATGGCACAATTACACTTCTCACTCAAACTCAAAATGTAAATTTGGACTCTCTCTACTGGCCTGTCTAGCCTCTACCTGGTCTTTTTACTAAACTTAACCAACTCCTTTCTTCATTGCCTAAACCTAACCAATGGCACAATTACACTTCTCTCAAACTCAAAATGTAAACTTGGAATATTAATTTAATTTTTTTTTTAAATGTGAAACCAGCGGGGATCGAACTCGGATTCACCACACCGCAGGTGAAAACGCAAACCGCTACGCCATGGCATCTGATTACATTTCATATTTCAGTTGTGTGTATTTTAGTTTACTACAGTACTGTTGTGAGATGACGTCAATCGAAGGAGAATTCATCCAGCCAATCAGAGGCGGGGAAGGCGGGACTTTCCCGGACTCATCCTACGAAAAAAAATATTGCGTGCTGTAATGCTGATTTGAGCACGTTCTAAATGTCTTATTGACCAATCAGATTGCTTGGTCGGAACTACTTGTTGTATAATAGAGGTTAACTCAGTGTTCGGTACCCAGCATGGCGGCGGCCAGGTGGAACGCACCGTGACGTCACCTACTGATAAGTATCTATATCCATGTTCAGGGAAACAAATGGTTCCAATTAGTCCAAATACAGTGTATCTAACACACCTAGAGCACAAGTTGTGACAGAATAGTTTTTGAAGAATCTGCAGTTACTGCCTTTTTCAGTCCCTCCAGGAATTCGCGATGTTGCGATCGCAACAATTAACGCAAATTCAGCCAATCCCCGCGAATTTTTGCGATCTTGCAATTTTGTACAATCACCGCAACTTTTCCGCAAATTGGACCAATTGTCGGTGCTTTCCGCGAGTTACACAGCAGAGAGTGCGAGTCTGGACGGAGCGGTGGTTGAAAGTGAGTCCACGGAGGAAGGCCGTGGCTGGGCTGACAGCAAGAAACTTGATACAATGTGCACAAAGTGATAAGTAAAGGAACACAAGCTGAGTTGAACGTATTGAGTGTGTGAGTTGTCCTGGTTGACGACCCGAGGCTGTGTCAACCCCGCAGCACTCGCCGAGGGGGAATCCAGTGAGTGCGCCACTGCAGGGCCGGAGCGGAGCAGCCGGCGGCCAGGTGCCCCTTCCCCCATCCTAAAGCCCTGGCCCTGGACTTGAGTAGCCACCCTCCCCTTTTTATTCAAAAACTGGACTGTTTTAATAAAACAGTTCTTTTACCACGATTTTTAAACAAACATTTTAATTAAAAGTAAAACAACTTTCAACTCTATATAATTTTCCTGTGCCTTTCTTAACAAGTGGAAAATTGCTGGTATAACATGACATCACATTAATTTGTGACATTTCAAAATTTTCAATTTTCCTTTGATTTTTAATTATTCAGAACAAAACTGCAACTTTTTTTTGCAACTTTCGCTGTCTCCCGCAATTTAATCGCAACAAAAGGGCTTAAAACATCGCAACATGCACCGCAATTTTTTCAAAATGTGGCCGCAAATTCAGGCATTTTAGGCCGCAACAATCACAAAAAAAGCCCGCGAAATCCTGGAGGGACTGCTTTTTGCTTGGTATGGTGCCACATTTTTGGTAAGTAATACAAAGCAAGAATACAGTAACTGCAAAATAGGGGTAAAACGTCACATCAAATATGAGAATTAATATGTATAAAGGATAAGCTAATACAAAGTAACAGAACTGCCTCATGTCCAATAATCTACCTACAACTACTGAGGCTGGACAACAGGATAACTTTAAAGTCATTTTTCTCAGTTCGGAAATCTGCGTAGTTACTGCCTTTTGGCTTTGTAGGGCCGTACAGTCACGCTGCCACTGAACATAAAAGATGGCAGCCAGCACTGAGCTTACCAGCTCTATGTACATAATATGCATGGAAGATTCAAAACCTACTAGAACACTTCAGTTTGTTGTTCGGGGTAATTACTAATTAATAAAACACATACTTTAGAATGAAATAATCGATTTTTGTGGACAACAAGAGAAGTTACACAGTGGGGATTTAAGTTTAGATCACCAGTTTAAGAAATCAACTGTGTTGGTTTCTGCGCAGATACTTCCCTGTGCCATGAGAGAGAAGAGAGCGCAGTGCGAATCAACAGAAAACATAAATAACAGTATTTCAACCTGCTCCACCCTCAGTGAAGCTGCATTCCACATAGTGTTTCCCATGTAACCTGCAGCTGCTAAGAGTCTTGAAGCACTTTCACTAAGCGCAAAGCGCTTGAGGTGTTGATTTTGTAAAGCCAATTAAATATTGAAATTAAGGTGTATCGACTCGATTCCAAATGTCAATCATTTCTTGAGTAACATGCAAGGTAACATTTCACAATCGTAGGCCGTTTGAGAGATCATTCATGCTTGTTTTCACACGCAACATCATATTCTTGCACATACGCTGCTTTGAAGACGGTATGAAATATCTCTAAAATGAAGTCCAGTATCTGCTTGTGTAATGTGTTTATCTTCGATGCTTTTAGAAACATAACAAGTCGTGGCATGTCTGTTACACGTAGCAGATTGTGCTGCATCATCAGATTTCATTAGAATTACCTCCCCCTATTATTTCACTTTTCTGTTTTTTAACGTTTTGGGCTTGGGCAGCGTGAGAGAGAGAGGGGATAACATGCAGCCTTATTGATGCACGCCCTACCAGGTGAACCACTGAGGCACCCTCTGCTCCAGTGTCATATATAGTGTCAAGATATATTTGTGTATTCAAAAACCAAAAGCCAACTCAGTGTCCACTCCTATCTACTGTCAATCTGCTCCCCAGTGGTCTAGTAACACCAGTGACTGTGTCTCAGCGATGGTGGCGTAGGACTTGGTGCCGTCTGTGTTGTCATGAAGCCTTAAAACCTGCTACAGTATCAGTGCCACCCATGACCCGCTGTCGCTGTTTGAGACGCTTCAGTAAATGTGTCAACCTGCTGCTTCTAGACACCACAGAGTTTTGGCAAATGTTAAAACCTGATGCTTAAAGCAGAAGTAAGCGATCCAGTCGTTTTGGCTAATGCTGCGTTCCAGGCAGGCTTTTGAAACCGTAAATTACAGCTTCAAGTCACGACTTACGACTTTGTAGCGTTCCAGGCAACCCACTCGTGTTTCTCCGACCTGTTTTACCTGTGAAAGTCACTATAACGGCCACTCGTAACTTCTGACCCGCGAACTCGTACCAGATCGAACAGGTACGACTTCACAGGTCGGAAAAACACGAGTTACGGGTTGCCTTGAACGCACCATAACAGTCCTCGTCCCTACGTCACCACATTCAGGCGCATCCCTTGGCTGCACACACAGAGAGGACTGCCCCTTCATGCCGTTCTCTCTCCTCATTGGATAAAAACTGTAGGATACGAGAAAAGTTTTCTCCTGGGCTCAGAGCAGAGCAGAGTGACTGACAGACCCGTGTTTCAGACCAAACACTCTATGTAAGTGATTGCTGTCGGAAGATAGAACTATTTAACACCGTGCCGTGTCACAGCCTCTCGCTGCGGAACGTGATGGTCTGTCGGCCACAGCGGCTCAGGAACACCGGCCCCACCGGTGGTCGTGGTCCTTCTGTGGTACGGGTCGGTGATGCCGGTCTGCTTTGGCCGAGGGATCATCACATTTTACCGCGGGAGGACCTTGGGGAGGACACGGTGTTGCTCCAGATGAAGACCGGGCGGGACTGTCGGCTGAGAGCTTCCTGTTTCTGCTCCGAGCTGCTGCAGCCTCGCGGGTGAGAGCGGAGCAGCAGCGGAGCAGCTGCTGCATCCACATGCAGAACTCCGTTTGTAAAAGCCGAGTTCTGATAAAAACTTCCAGATCATGAGCTGTCATGAGTTTTTGATCGTCATCTATTTCAGTTCTGCTCGTCGTAGAGTCCCCAAATTTACATATAATGTGTATTAAAGTGTCTATTTTCATAATTTAAAAAAAAAGCAAAACGAAAAATCTCGTTTTTGGCACTCAACACATGGGAACGAAAAACGAGAAATTACGTGGTTGGCACTCAATGAGTTAAGACTTATATTAACACAAAAATATCGCTTACTTCTGCTTTAAAACCTAAAACCAGACATACCACTTCCAGAGTAGACGCTGTCACGTTTGGGAACAATCTCCTCAGTTTTATGAGCTCACAGTGCTACGTCGTTGTTTGGCACCTGTGGCCGAAGTGAAGTCGGTTCATCAGCCAGCTTCACTCTCTGACTTTTTGAAACTTCTACCCAGTCGGGGGCGGGGCTGATGTGGTGTCTTTTCTGGAATGGTCTATTCCTGTTTTTATTGACAAATCTTTGTTGATCAATGTCTGTTTCACAGATAACAAAGCTGCAGTGCTGCTGCATCTGTCTGCTCAGACTGGAGTGGTGAAAGACGCCATAGAGGAAATTGAACAGGTATAAACACACACACACACACACACACACAGAATTCTCATATTAAGTCTGTGCCTTGTATTTATCTCCAAGCCTCTCTTTGAAACATACTCATAAACATGTTTTGGTAACTTTATCGAGTCGTACCATAGATAGACATTGAGAATTTTGTTGTGCTATAGCCACCACTGTTGTTAGCTGTTGTTTGAGATAAAGAAATTACCATTACATCCTTCTACTTAAAAGGCCTCATGATAGAATATCACTGTAGCATGAACTTTTTATTCTATATAATAATATATCCTTATAGGGATATTCTTGTCAAATATCCCTAACTTTTTGTGAGTAGTGTATTCATTAACTTGGCACAAACGTTTGCTTGGGTTCAGGGATAAACTAAATAGATTTTGGTGGTGTGATTCCAATGTTTTGGTGGTTAGCGCCTCTCAACAAGAAATTTCTGGGTGGAGTTTGCATATTCTCCCCTGTGTGTTTTTGGGTTATGTCCAGGCTCTCCAGATTCCTCCCAAAGTCCAAAAACATGCACACTAGGTTGACTGGAGAGTCCATATTGCCCATAGTGTGCAAATGTGAGCGTGAGTTGCTTGTCTTAATGTGTCGGTCCTGTGATAGACTGGCGACCTGTCCGATGTGTACCCCACCCTCAACCTATGTCAGCAGGGATTAGCTCCGCCCCCCCACAACCCTACATGGGTACGTGGTATAGACAATGGATGGGTGGATGTTTAACAAAGATGAAATCATGATTTTGTTTTATTAGATGAGGGCATTATAGGAAGATATTGGTAAATGAATGAAGAACAGAATCTCTACCGTAGATCAAAACAAAACAAGTTCAGAAATGTCTTCATCTTGACCTTTACAGTACAGTAGGTCTAATGGAATGCTGCCTAAATACTCTATTGAACATCCACTGCAGCAACAGTTCACAGTCCAACAGTAGAAGTCCAGAAGTTGACTAATCAGAAGAGTGTTATTTGCAATTAAGTCACACCTACTTCAAATACCCATTACCAAACTCAACTGACTGAGTAATGACTTTTGATAACAAAAGAAATGGCGTGCTCGACTCTTGAAACATTTATTAAACGCACAGCAGTGTCAGACGGACTGGTTTCCTGAGGAAAGCCAAGGGCTGAAACGCATCCATCTGACACTGCTGTGCGTTTAATAAATGTTTCAAGTTTCTATCGTGAGTGCTGACATTTCAGTTTTTTCTTGTAATGACCTTTGATCACAGAACCAGATTTTTTTGTTAATCCAGTCATCTGATTGTGATTTACAACCTTTTCATATTTGTAGGGTCACGTAGAGATAGAATAAACCAGGCCTTTATAATAAAGTCAGCAGCTAAGGTCCCAGACATTCACTGGGTTTTGTTACAATAACATTGTCTAATTTTGACTAAAGACTTTTGAATACAGCCCAAGGCCATGTCTGGAAAAATTGCAAAAATGTATTTTCATAAATAAAGCACCACCCATCAGGCAATTTATAGAATAAACAGACATTGTAACAGATGATGTATTCATTCCAAGGCCTTGTCTGAGGACCATGACCCATTCAGCGACATCTTGGACGATGAGGAAGGGGACGAGCCTCGAGGAAACCAGGACACATACTGGTCAGACAAGGACCGGTTGGTGATTGGTCCATGCCAGGGGTTGATGAAGGCGTCGGCCGCATGCCTAAGAAAGCTGACATCAGCCGTCAAGGCCAACGGCGACATCACCACACCCCAGAACCTGTTCCAACTCGATGACCTGGCTGACATCACCAAGGAGATCAGCCCTGGGTAACTACGCACACGCACACGGAAACCAAAAAACTATTAGTTTAATCTTTCCAATATCTGTGTCCTTCATTTGTAGTAAAAGGTCACTAAGTTGTTTTATAATAAATTGTTTCCTGTGTGAAAAGAACTGCTGCTAGTTGATGAAAGTGTGATGCTGGTTGTTCTGATACAAACTGAACATCAACTGCAGCTTTTAGTTTCTGTGATCAGTCTGGTGGAGTTTTATTGGAACAATGAAAACACTGAAATGGCAGCACTCACAAAATAAACTTGAAACATTTATTTAACGCACAGCAGTGCCCGACGGACGCGTTTCAGCCCTTAGCTTTCTTCAGCATGAAGACTGCTGAATGGGTGTGACCCATATATATAACCTCCCGGACCTCCCTCGAAAACACCAGCTGATAATCAATCAATCAATCAAACACTTAGTCAAAAAATAATAATCATCACGTGACAGAAGATTATACTACAAGTGGCCAATAGGTATTTGAAAACCAACACCATACTTAATAAGATGGCCACACTATACCACATAAAGTCACATATTCACTGGATCAATATCACGTGGTGAACAACACAAGATCAAATATGTCAGATCTAATACATCACATAGTGAACACTATAAGTGTCAAACATCTTAGAATAATAATCAGATAAGAATAATCGATTAAAAACAGTATACAAATATTTAAAAGAAACGAAAGAAATCGAAAAAAAATATATATAAATCCACCAGAGTCCTCTAAACAGGGATCCTTAGTGGTGACCTATGAAAAACTATCCAAGTGGACAGTGGATTTTTTTTAAAAATTATTATTCTAAGATGTTTGACACTTATAGTGTTCACTATGTGATGTATTAGATCTGATATTTGATCTTGTGTTGTTCACCACGTGATATTGATCCAGTGAATATGTGACTTTATGTGGTATAGTGTGGCCATCTTATTAAGTATGGTGTAGGTTTTCAAATACCTATTGGCCACTTGTAGTATAATCTTCTGTGTCACGTGATGATTATTATTTGTTGACTAAGTGTTTGATTGATTGATTATCAGCTGGTGTTTTCGAGGGAGGTCTGGGAGGTTATATATATGGGTCACACCCATTCAGCAGTCTCACGCTGAAGAAAGCCAAGGGCTGAAACGCGTCCGTCAGGCACTGCTGTGCGTTAAATAAATGTTTCAAGTTTATTTGTGCAAGGTATTATTTGTGCTGACATTTCAGTGTTTTAATTGTTTCGATTTTTGAGCCGGCACCCAGTTTTACCTTTACACTAGAGTCGAGCACGCCATTCCCTTTGTTCTCGGAGTTTTATTGGAGCCTGTTGATTTAAATTGAAAATGTGAACTTGAACTTGTGATTGTAACAGCTGAGACATCCAGCTCGATGGATGGATGGATGGATGGATGGATGGATGGATGGATGGATGGATGGATGGATGGCTCAGACAGCTTCTTTCAGACATGACATTGTATGTGTCTTATCTCCTTAGGGTTGATGATCTGGCTCTCTGTCTGTACCCTCCCATGGACTACAGCGGAGTAGAGAGCAACGTAAGACACACAAATATTTTACTGGTGTACATCCAACTGAGCAGCATCCTAACTACTTTTACTTTACTTTACTTTATTTGTTTATTTGGATGGGACAGTGCACATCAATGTACATAACAGTATAAAAACATGTAAATGTGCCGGATTATAGCAGCAATGCTAATTTCCATCCGGAGTCCCAAAACATAAAAACAATACAGTGACAGGAGAACACAGTTATATACGCGACATGACGAAGCAGACAACAAGATAAAAAACAGGTCAGATAATCAGGCCAGTAGTGGAACCTGGACAGGTTGAGAGATAAATAAAGTGCAAGGTGCAAAAGTGCAGGAGTACATGGGTACCAAGTTGTATTGCACGGTGCCCTAAAGTGCACTCAGTTTAAAGTGCCAGGTGTATTGCATTAAATAGCGCATCGGATTAAAGTAAAAGTAAAATTAAAGAACGACATGGTATGTTATCCACATATTATAGCAACTAAACATTCTATCCATATTCACGTTTCTATTGCCGGTCTCACTCAAGCACTGCAGGTATTACACAACCGCACCCTGACTTATTATTGCACACGAACCAGCCATAAACATTCGCACACAATAACTATACCTCCATTATTTCAGACTTTTAATGGTGTTATCAGTGTATACAACTCTTCTTTTTTTCGAGTCATGTTTAAACCTGCTGCTGGTTGTTTTCTAGTAGAGCAGCTCCATTATCTCATTATCAAATTGCTTAAAGGAACTTGGGGCAAGATGAAGAAATAAGACTTAACAGCGACACGACGGCCGTTGAGGCCTCACTGCAGCCAGAGCACTGGAGCGCGCTTCGCCATCGGTTCATAGTGAAATATGACTTTACTGATGTAATGTGGTGATTTCTGTACATACAGTTCAGAGCCCTGAGGCAGCGCTGCTCTTCTGTCCACACATGCTAAGTTTCACTTTCGTTCAAACAAATGTGACTGCCACAGTTGTTACATTTCATCAATTAGACATTTATCTCCTAAAAAGAATTTAAAGGGATAGTAGCATTTTTTTAAAGTGGGGTTGTATGATGTACAAATAGCCCCTAAGTACTTTAATTGCAGTAGCAGACTCTCTACACTCCTTCCGTTAGCAACGCCAGCCCATAATAGCCCTGCCCACAGATATACATTGTTGTGAATGGACCCAAAGAAACGGCCTATTTCCGCGGCCTAAAAGAGGTTTTACCTGGAAAAAAAAATACACAGTTCCATTGTTCACTATAATATAATTTTTTCCAGCCCTTCAAAGTGCAGGAAAAACACAGTTTTTATTTGGACCTAACCAACTGCTGATCGGCGGGCACTAACCCTGGGCGGAGGGATACGTGAGTTGGTTAGGTCCAAATAAAAACTGTGTTTTTCCTGCACTTTGAAGGGCTGGAAAAAATTATATTATAGCAAACAATGGAACTGTGTATTTTTTTTCACATAAAACCTCTTTTAGGCTGTGAAAATAGGCCGTTTCTTTGGGTCCATTCACAACACTGTATGTTGTAAATCTCTGGGCAGGGCTATTATGGGCTGGCGTTGCTAACGGGAGGAGTGCAGAGAGTCTTCTACTGCAATTAAAGTACTTAGGGGCTATTTGTAGATCATACAACCCCACTTTAAAAAAATGCTACTATCCCTTTAACCCGCCGGCAGTAAACCTCAAACGGCCGTTCACTGTTTATACCGCAGAGGCGTGCGCGGAGGTCTGCAGCTGCAAACAGCATCATGTCATGCGACTAAGTAAATGTTTGTTTTAGTGTAACTTTAGTATATTTCTTTGACCCAGACACTAGTTGGGTCCACCGTCTTCTTCCGTATCCAAGTCAAAGCCTTCCAGGACGCGCATGCAGAGTCATCTGACATTGCATCCACAGGACTGTGCTGGAAATTCGGACCCAGAATTGCAGCACATTATGCAGCACACAGCCTGTTCAAGGCAATGAAGAGATACGTGGGTGGGCTCATTCTTTTTGGTTTTGAACGCTTCATCACCCATTAGCATTAAAAAACTTAACATCAGGGTTCTTACGGATCCTTAAAAAGTCTTAAAAGGCATTGAATTCATTCATCTAAAAACAAGGCCTTAATTGGCATTAAAATGTCTTAAATCAATTTTTCAAAACTCTTAAAAATGTTAACACTTGGTAAGTGGGATTTTATGATTGTAATTAGTCTCGAATCTCAAAATAATTGGTAACATTTCGACATAGAGAAGTTAGTGGCGGCCGTTAACGCTAAATTTCTCACCGCTAACAGCTCCCAAATCTGTTTTTTTTTCCCCCAATCATTCATGTAGCAGTCACTTTACCTTGGATCACATAGGAAAGTGGGTAAAATTGTCCCTAACCCTATGTAATTGATGTGGTGACGTTTTTTTTGTTTTTTTTTTGCATCTGTGTTTATTGTGAAGTCGGTCTTAAAATTCATTTCAAGTGGCTTTAAAAACGTCTTAAAAAGTCTTAAATTTAAGTTGGCTTAAGCTGTAGGAACCCTGAACATGCACATGTATTCTTTCACAAATCCTGCCCCATGTTCCTTTAATAATTAAATGATTATGATCATTGTTGTGTTAAGTTCCGATTTGTAATTAGGGTTAGGTGAAATAAACTCCTGTTCCACTTAACCTGATCAGGTTGGACCAGTTAATTTCTTTTGATGATGAAAGAGGGAAATTCTGCAATTGCAACATGATGCCAGTAACACAGCAGAGGTGATGACAGACACACCAAGATGATGTCATCCCGTACGCAACAGATTGCAACACAAACCCTGAAGTCAACCTTTGGCAAATATCTTCAATAAAATCACTGAATGTGATTTCCAGTGAAAAGTACGAACATTTAGCAAAAATGTTTTACAATGGACTGAAAAGCCAATCTTAAAAACCTAAGAAAAAAAACTAGAAGAACTGTACTAATAAAGTTCTATCACTTGATAGATTAAATATTATGTATTAGTTGATAAGCTAAGATCGCTGAAGGTGGCCTTTAACCATGCATGCGAAATAAGGATAAAAGTAAATAATGTAATCATGTAAATAAAGGTGCATTTCTCTACAGGTTTCTAAACTGGCAGCGCTACTGAAGAAAGTTCTGGAGATCATCAGGTGAGAGGAGCTGAGAATTTATTATTGAGTTTGTATAATAGTATAATATAATATAGTTTCTACGGTGGTGGGTGATGAGCTGACCTGGATAATAAGAGATCAGTTTGGTTTCAGGGATCGGCTTTGAGAAATGTCAAATATCAAGTATCTTCAGGTTTATGACACGTGGGGGTGGGATTATCTGTAAATCTGATCTGTACCTTGGAAATCCTTCAGTAAATCTCAGTTTCTTTCTCTGTTTTGTTTTGTTTTTTTTACACCTCCTGTGCCTCCTTTTCCTCGTCTCCACAGGTCCAGTCATGTGTGTGGGGAGTCAGAAGTGACCTGGGTTCAGTTTTTAGATGGAGCCATCGATCACAACCTGCAGAAAGCCAGAGACTTGATCCAGCAGGACAGCTAGTGTTTCTGCTGCGGTTGGTTGTTGTACATTTTAATAATTGGTTGCAGTGTTGTGTGTGTGTGTGTGTGTGCGTGTGTGCGTGTGTGTGTGTAAGAGAGAGAGAGAGAGTGTGTGACTGACTGCAACAAAAACCAAGTGGTGTCGTCTTGACGTCAACTTTTCAGTCTATCAATAAACCATCTACACAACAGTCTGCTTTTGACCACATGTTACTGTGTTATGTCTAAAAATGAATAATGGTTTATTTACTGTTTTACAGCAAAACCAGTAGATGAATAGTAGAAATAAGTAATAATAACAAATAATGATTTTTAAAAAATAATAATAATAATAATAGTAATGGCTGTACTTGCAGATATAGATAATTTTGCTCCAAAACAGAGAGACCTACAGAATAAGGACAAAGAGAGAGGGTGAGCACAGATTAATGGGAAGAAAAATACAAATTGAACACTTACATGAATAGGGCGACTGCGACAGTAAAAAATAAAAGTACCCACTTATGGCAAAAGTGGCCACAGTTAAATTAAACCTAGGTGAGCTATGTTTGCCCCAGCAGAGATTAAGAGTCCATACGTGATTGTGGAGGCAGGCTTACCTCCATCACCAAACAACTGATTTATCATTAGCAGGGTATCCGCAGATCCTAACAAAGTTTTAAATTCATGTAGGCTATCTAAAATTAAGGCCTTAAAAAGTATTAAATTTATCAGAAATTTCTAAGATGGTCTTAAATACAGTACTCAATGGTCTTAAATTCATGGATTAAAGTTCTCCGCATTCTTCCCAGCAGAAGAAACGGGTCCTTGAATGGCTGGTCCAGACCCCTAGATTTAAAATATGACATTTGTTTTTGCTGTCCTCTGAGTTCAGTTTAAGTTTCACTCCAGCCACTCTTGCCTGGTTGTCTTACAATGATAGGAACCTCAGTCACTCAATGTGCTTTTTTTTATCTGAAACAAATGATACACCAGAATGCTTCATTTATGTGTTAAAATCACACATTTTTGGTGACTTTTTCACCCCTTCTGAGTTTGCAGGTATACAGGTGCATCTCAATAAATTAGAATATATATTCTAATAATTTACTGAGATGCACCAGAATAACATGGAAAACTCTATTTCAAGTAGTTCAAGTCAAAAGCCCCCACCAAGTATTGAGAGCATATAGATGGACAAACTTAGAAAGCAAACATTTCCATATTAAAAATGCTTTTTTAAATTGGTCTTTTTTTCCCTACATTTTGTCTACATTTATTCTAATTCACTGAGATGCACCTGTTTGCCCTCCTTCAGCCTTCTGGTACTCATTTCAATACTTAGAACTGCTAATTTTTCCAATTTTTTTTGTCCTTGAGTAAAAGTTGTGAGTGATTTCATTGTCAGTCGCGCACAGACTCCTTCCTTTCTTCCTTGGTGCTTTTTCTAATTTTGTATTGATTATCAGTTTGTTTATTAATAACAGACAATAAACTTGACTGATTGTCAGTGAGGTCGTAGTACAGTGGGATCCCCAACCATCGCTTATATTTATAGGATTTTTCAATTCTTTTTTTTTCGGTCTTAAATTTCATTCAAGGTGGCATTAAAAAGGTCTTAAAAAGTCTTAAATTTGACTTGCTGAAACCTGCAGACACCCTGGTTAGGGTGTGACCTGTCTAGTAGCATCATTGTGTCGCTGACGTTCAACAAGGCATGACACCTCGGTGTCTCAGAATAAGAATCCAAAATGTTCAACACTTATTTCCTTATGTTGAGTCACAGTTAACGAGAACACCTGAACTGCTCACACCCACACACCTGTACACCCTCACAACCGTGATGCAAACATGGTGATTTTCTGTGACATAACAGCTGGTGACAGTTACAGGTGCCTATCACTTGAGGCTAAAGTTAAATAGCCTACTAGCTCCACGTACATGCTGTCCCATAGTGATGTTCGATACCACAAATTTCCTTTCCGATCCGATACCGAGTAAAATTCAGGCTGGTATCGGCGATACCGATCCGATACCGATACTTTGTGCAAATGCACCTAATGTGCCTGGTAAATCTAATAAAATAAAAAAAAGTAGTGTATTTCAAGTCATAGCTTCCTAAGGATGCAAGACTTCAGAGTAACGTATTTATTTTAAACTCTGAACTATATTGAGGTAGTGGCCACGTTTAGAATACAGCCGAAAATAGTGTTTCAAACACTAAAACATAAGTAAAATAATAAAACCATAAATTAAATAAGAATATGATAAACAAACATATATATATTTTTAATTCATTCATTTATAATATTATTTATAATTTTTGCACAGATATTACAGACTTCGTCTTCACTGTTTGTGGCACTGAAATAGCTCCACACCTGACTCCTTTCCGCTCCGCCATCGACTCTACACAGACTGACTTTGTGAGCAGGTGGAAGAAAAAGTAGTTCCTACCAACCGCGTGTCATTTAGACCAGATCTGAATAGTTTAGTTACTTTCCACTGTGTTCTGTTAATGATATGCATAACTACTAATGACTGAAGTATCAAAAGTATCGATATTTTCATTTGAGTATCGATTCTAGAGCACACAGACCTGGTATCGGAAGTATCGATATTTCAGTATCGATCTGCACATCACTACGTGTCCCATGCATCAAACTGGTCTTTGAATGAGAAATGCATGCAGCCCATTTTTAGAAACAACAGACAAACGAGAGATGTCGCACAGAAGAAAACACTGCCCATCCAGCCCATCTCTTATTTACCCTCAGCTTCCATTCAGAAGGTGAGCTAACAAGGTACAACATGTCAAGGAAATGTGCCTCTGAGGAAAAATAAAGAACAGAAGGAAACCAAGCCTGTCCTGTCCTCTGATGGCTAAAGAAGCTGCTTGCCAGAGCTCCAGACCTGTGAGAGGACATGTAAAAGTCCTAGCCACAGCCCTAACCCTAACCCTTTCCTGTCTCTAATACTGTGCTGTCACAATAAAGGCCACCGAAATCTAAAAATAAAAAACGTACAGAAAAAGAAGAAGACCATGAGTGGCCAGAGCAGCCCTGCCGAGCAAGCTGATATATCACACCCATTAAAATCTCATAATTTCTCCAACAATGATCATGATTAATTGAACAGTAACACAATATAAAATTAACAATAAAAACTATAGAATCAATCAGAGCATGGAAAACCATATCAATAGACCAGACTTTGGTCTACATTTTAAAGTTTAAATCAAGTCTCTAGGTGAAAGCATGTCAACCGATTCTGTGACTTACTATATCGCAAAAAAACATCCAGTTTTTTCAAGAAAAATAATAGCTGATCCTGATTGAGCTGCATGACTATAGAAGCCAGTGCCTTGAAGAGAACTCATTATGTTTTTGTAGGCCTTTGATAGTTGTGCACAAGTCATTGCAATGAATGATCATATTTTTAAAAGTGCAGCTGTAATAGTTCAATGTGTTAATTATGTATCAGGAAACCAATCCCTCTGCACACTCCCTGCTCAGTGCTCAACAACCAGCAGTTTAAAATTCCATAGCAGTGAATCCATAGTTAAATAATACTTCAGATATCAGTCTAACACTCAGTTAGTATGGCGAAAAGGTGTGAATAAGTCGAAATATTTTGACCCCATTCTTTCAATAGCATTTATTTATTAGACTCAATATATTTACATTTGAACATATTTATCCAAATAATAAATAGATAGATATATAACTGCAATACTGACTTTAAGATGAAACAATTTACCTACTGTATAATTTACAGCACACACCCACATTTAACTTTTTTGTTGGTGCTTAATTATCTATCTTTTTTTCTGCTTTTGTCATGCATGACCTCAGTATTTAGTTCCTATAAGGAAAAGAAAAGATAATTAACATATGGATCACATAATGACGACATTGCATAAAGATTGCAACAATGTCTGACAGTTGACTGCAACATCAAAATACCTGTGTGTGTGTGTGTTTGTGTGTGTGTTTGCCTCGTGACGTGCACATCGACGTACAATCCACCCAACAATTAGACACAAATTGCTTAATGAGCATTTGAGAAGAGAGAAGTTCCCTGGATTGTTACATAATCATTATTTCTGCAGAAGGAAATTAAGTAGCTGAGTCATATTTGTCACTGGACTGATCATAACTAACAACAAACAAGTTTTTATCTCAGTTGATACATTTCCCTATTCCCACTTGTTCACGTTACCTTACATGCACCAGTTGGAGGTCTACGGTCTTTTCTAGACCTAATGAATAAACGTCATATCAATCAATCAATCAATCAGGCTTTATTTGTATAGCACTTTTCATGCCCATGGCAGCTCAAAGTGCTTTACATGTTAAAAACAAGCAACATAGGGGACACATATTGGGAGACATAGGGAACACATGTTAGGGAGACATACATAAATTCCCAAACACATTCACACAATAATTTTAGAACAATGGATTTTATCGGGGAAACGCTATATAATATTCACTCATTTGCAGTGGGGAAAACACTAAATAAAATGAAGTAAAATAAATAAAATTGAGAAGACGAGAAAGACACTAGGTAAAATGAAATAAGATAGATAAAATGAGAGGATAAGAGAGATACTATATCAAATGAGGTAAAATAGATAAAAAGAGAAGACGAGAAAGACACTAGGTAAAAATAAGCAGATGTAGTGGGATAAAATAGAGAAAAGAATGGGTGAATTAAAATAGAATAAAAAAGATAATAATAGTAAACAAATAAATAAGGAAATAAGATAAATTAAATTTAAATGCATGTTTCAGAATAATAGAAATAGTACGAGTCAGTTAAAAGCAAGGCTAAAAAGGTAGGTCTTCAGAGTGACACATTCAATGAGAACAGTAAATCAAAGTGTGTTATGACCACAATGTTTCATCAACAAGTTCAAAGAATAAAAACTATAATCGCAGGTGAAGAACACACCTCCAAACTGTTGATCCACTTAGTGTGTGATTTGGCACCAAACTCTCTCGAAGAGATTGATCAATAAAGTTTTAAATACAGTATATACACTTTATCTATCAAGAATAAATCACATTGTCACAATCATTTATTAGAAGAGGTTAAATCTTTAAATGTTTTATTTAAAATGTATTTATGTAATGTATTTATATAAGAGTTTATGTTGAAAAAATTCTTGAAAAAACAGTGAACACAAGTCAGACAAGTTCCACCTGAATGTGGACGGGGGTGTGGAGCTGCTGAGGCTTTAAAAGGCATCAGGGATGTGTAACCTGTCAGTGTGAAGCTGAGAAGCTACCAGATACTGTTCTACTGTTTCTATATCTACGTACAACTGCAGAGATGGCCCTATCTGGTGAGTACCCTCTTAACCTACTGTTGTGTTATCTTCATTGTCTTGTCCAGCTGTTTGTAGTAGGATAATAATGATATATTGGTTTAATATATATATAGGCTAATAATGTTTGCATACAACTCAAAAATAAAGAATCTGAACCAGGTTTATTAAGATGTTGCCAAGCAGCTAAATCAAGACAAAATAGAAAGAAAGGAAAGCAAGTTAGTTATGTTTGATTTCAATGATCAATACAGGTGAACATAAATGTGATTATGTTAATGATGTTGTTGTATTGACCAAAGTGCTATGTGTTATATAGTACTCACATGTTTGAAAGAAAGCCTTGATTCATTAATTAATAGTACTTCACCCTGCTCACACTGCAAAAACTCAAAATCTTTCCAAGAATATTTGTCTTATTTCTTGTCAAAATGTCTCATTTCTATTCAAAACTAATCTCTTTCCACTTAAAATAAGACTCATCACCTAAAAATTAACTTGTTTTTAGATCATTTTCACTTGTTTCAAACTAATTTTCACTTGAAATAAGTAGAAAAATCTGCCAGTGAAAGCAAGTTTTTTTTGTGCTTGTAATAAGAAAGAAAAACTTGCTCCACTGTCAGATTTTTCTACTTATTTCAAGTGAAAATATGTTTGAAATAAGTAAAAACGGTCAAAAACAAGCTACTTTTTATGTGATGTTTCTTATTTTAGGTATAATGAGATTTGTTTTGACTAGAAATGAGACATTTTGACTAGAAATAAGACAAATGTTCTTGGTGAGATTTTGAGTTTTTGCAGTGCATTGACGGCCTTACATGCAGACGTATTGACTCTAAGCCACTGAATCATGTTTTGATGAGAAAGTCTCAGAGAAGTGAGGTTGTTTTCTCCTCTGATTCAGCATGACTAATGTCAACCTGATCTCCAACACCATTCACAGCCATTCAGTGAGCATGTTTCTGTGGAGCTGCCAGGGCCGTTGCTAGGAATTCTGGGCCCCCTTAAAGAATACTAAAGTGGGCCCCTCCCCCTAACTTTTCCTTTTTTTTTTCTTAGACTACGTATGTATTATCGTTTTTTATTTAGCCTTCTTTGTTTCGATGCTAATGCAGCATTACACTGCAAAAACTCAAGTATCTTAGCAAGAATATTTGTCTTATTTCTAGTCAAAATGTCATTTCTAGTCAAAACAAATCTCATTATACTTAAAATAAGACACATCATATTAAAAGCAGCTTGTTTTTAGACACTTTTTACTTCTTTCAAGCAGATTTTCACTTGGAATAAGTAGAAAAAATCTGATAGTGGAGCAAGTTTTTCTTTCTTATTACAAGCAGGTAATGAGGTAATGAGTCTTATTTTAAGTGGAAAGAGATTAGTTTTGACTAGAAATGAGACATTTGGACAAGAAATAAGACAAATATTCTTGGAAAGATGTTGGCCAAATTACATGTCTTCCGAGCCCTTCAATTTTTCATGATGAGTAGCCTATACATCCACGACTGAACTTTTTCATCCTGTATTTTTTTCTTTTCTGATTGACAAGTCTTGAGTTTCCCTCCTCTTATTTCTTCCTGTTGTTCATCTGTAATCCATTTTAATTCTGCAGTGTTATTCATGGAGTTAGTCTTTAATCTTTTAATCAGACTAAGACAGCAACAAAGTCAACACGATAGTCTAAACTGTGATAACACGAGAGCTCATATCAGTGTCTCCCCATAGTGATCAGCTTTAACATGAAATAACAAAATCATCATCATTTATTTAATCTTCTGAAAAACCCCTGATAGGAAACCCTTATTCACAATAATACATACATCATCATACAGAAATCATACAGTTAAAAAGAAAGAAAAAATACATTTATAAAATACAATCATTTGAAAAGAAAAAGGTGCAGAGCGAAAGCAATAAATACGCAATACCAGAAGAACAACAAAAAATTAATTAGCTCTGCAATACAACCTTAAAATGGTGTGAAGGGAACTACAGAGGTTAACTAAAAAACATTTTAGATGAATTTCAAAAATGTGGGCCATAGTTGTGAAGATCACTCATGTGTCACAGATATGACAGGTGAGCCATGAGTGGGTGTATTGTATCCAAGAAAGTAAGGCTTAGAGATAAGGAGAAGAAGCCTTGGTCTTAAAAAAAAAAAGAAAAACAGAAACTGGTTTGCTGGCTTCATATTTTTATACAATGTGTGTGTGTCTTGTACTTGTAATGGATTTGAAGGCAGAGTGATATAATGCATCGAGTGTTTTTAGAGTTGTACTGGCTGCCCATCCATATATAAAATCTCCATAATCCAAAACTGAAAGTACTGGATGAAGATCATTTCAATTTAAAGATTTTAATACTTTTTGAATATAAT
Source organism: Trachurus japonicus (assembly GCF_045865225.1). NCBI lineage: Eukaryota > Metazoa > Chordata > Actinopteri > Carangiformes > Carangidae > Trachurus > Trachurus japonicus. The sequence goes on from NC_140911.1 coordinate 19,385,792, forward strand.
TCAAATCTTGTTCACCAAATTGTTGTTCTGCTTTACAAATGATTTGTCAGCATCCCAAATGCAATACTTGACTGCAGGACTTGTGGTGTCTGTTTTTCCTACATCAGTTAAAAGGGCTGGCATGAATGAGGAATGAATTTGAATGTATTTTTGGGCATATCCTCACATGGTGAATTTAGCTAGCCCTGCTTCAGACCAGTGACGGATACATTTTGTGTCAGATTAAAGAGTAATACAGTATATTCCATATATTTAATTGCAGCCCAAACTGGTTTCATTAGCTGTGTGATTGTGTTTCTGAGTGGAGGACTGAAGTGTTGCTACATGTTCTGTCATTGCCCCATTGACACAGATTTATTCTCCACATTCATGTCGGCATTTATTTTCTTTGCCGCACCCTCCTGAGTTTCTGCCAGCATTACTAGATGACACAGTCACATTTTCATTTTACACACCTTAGTCTCTAGTAGTCTAAGTACCATGGTTGACACCCTCAGCTCAGCTTTCCAGGCCTGGCCCAGTGCCAGGGCAGTGTCAGACTTTCACTCATGCAATTATCTGTTAAATGTGACCTTTAGAGACTTGAGTTCACATTGCAAACATCTCACCCATGTTTACATACTTGTGTAGATCAGATGGTGGACAAAACTGAACATATAACCTGTTTTAATTCAGCTCATCTCAGTCATTGATGTAATTGTGTTTGTTTGTTTTTCCCTTCAACCACTTCAGTCCTGAAGATCCTGGACCTCCAGAGTAAAACCAACAACACTGAGCATCGCACCAGTGAAATCTCAGTGGACGAGCTGATCGTGAGACGAGGCCAGCCCTTCACCGTGACCCTTCACCTGACCGAGGCTTTCAATCCTGACCTGCACCACATAACAATCACTGTAGAGACTGGTCAGTCAATTGAAATCTTTCTCACTGCAAAAACTCAAAATCTTTCCAAGAATATTTGTCTTATTTCTTGTCAAAATGTCTCATTTCAAGTCAAAACTAATCTCTTTCCACTTAAAATAAGACTCATCACCTAAACATTTACTTGTTTTTAGATCATTTTCACTTGTTTCAAACTAATTTTCACTTAAAATAAGTAGAAAAATCTGCCAGTGAAAGGAAGTTCTTTGTGCTTGTAATAAGAAAGAAAAACTTGTTCCACTGTCAGATTTTTCAACTTATTTCAAGTGAAAATCTGCTTGAAAGAAGTAAAAAGTGTCTAAAAACAAGCTGCTTTTTATGTGATGAGTCTTATTTTAAGTATATGAGATTGTTTTGACCAGAAATGAGACATTTTGACTAGAAATAAGACAAATAGTCTTGGTAAGATTTGAATATTTTTCACTATGCTACTCTACAAAGCCAGAATGCAGCGACTGAATATTTGAATCCCTGATCTCTCCAGAAGTCTACAAGGGCTATATTCACAATATTCACAATCATCATGATATATCAAGATACTATATAGGAAGATTTGATCATTAAGTAAAATGAAATGGAATCACACTGTAACAGATGGATAAAGGCTGCTGTCCCTCTCTAAAGGTGAATTTCCATCTGAGGAGCGGGGGACACTGTCGCGCTTCGGTATCCCAGACTTTGTGCGGCGTCCCCCATCAGCGAAGGCCGCGTGGAAGGCGGAGCTTCAAAGGAGCTTCTCACAGACGGCCGTGGTTCTGACCATCACCCCCCCTGCTGACGCCCCCATAGGAGAGTACAAGCTGTCTCTGAAACACAGGCAGGAGGAGCTGTTGGTGAAGATGACGGTGCTCTTCAACCCCTGGTGTCCTGGTATGTGTGTAACTGGAACAGTCTTTCTGTTAGTTCGATGCCTCATGCATTCATCTTAATTACTGGTGAACTTCTCCTCCTGCCTGCAGACGACTGGGTGTTTCTGCCTGATGAGACGGAACGAGCAGAGTATGTGATGAACGAACAGGGAATCATCTTCAGAGGAAGTGGAAATTACATCACTCCTTTGGCCTGGGACTATGCACAGGTGCGCGGGCCCGCAACCACACACACACACACACACACACACACACACACACACACACACACACACACACACCATCCTCTTTTCCACCAATTAGGCTACTACAGCTACAGTAATCACATGAGTTTGCTTTCAAAAAGGCCTTTAAGATATTTATCTTAATTATTCAATATTTAGTTGTTAATCACCCAGTTTTTATGTTGTTTGCCCAACTGTTGTTATTCCATTAGGCTACTTTCATGTAAGCAATTCAGACAATCATGGTCAAAAACCAGACTGAACGGGAATGTCTTGAGTTTACTATCCTCGGGTCTTCAAAGGGGCTAGCCTACTCACAGACATGCACCACAGGCAGGACCGGCCGCTGGCATAAACACTCTATGTGGTTGTTTAGGGCCACAGCCGTTAGGTGGGGGGCCACATGATCAGAAAGGTACCGGGGTTCATCAAGTCATTTAAACATCCTGAGGTCTGCACGTGCAGCTATGAGCTTTATATGTAATGTGAAGTCAATATTCAGCTTCTTTTATCTCACATTTGAGACATTTGGTGAAAATAGAACGGCAGAATGACAACATTTGTGCTCAAAAAGCAATCTGACAAAATGTCATTTTAGACTTGTTTTCTACACTTATCTATTACTGTATTCATATCCTATTTCAAGCACCAAAACAGTTCATTCTCATGACTGAAGGAGTGTTTTCACAAGGGATTTGAAATTTTTCCAAAAGCAGACCTCAAATTTCCAAATTTAAACACGTCTGTATTCAGTTTTAACCAGTGATTTGGTGTTTGTGTTTAGAGTGCAGGGCCACAAACAAAAATCTTGTTTTAGGGGGCCACCAACATCCTAGGGCCGGTCCTGCTGCCATTATAATCAGTAGCTCTGGTTTTTTTTTCCTCATCCAGTTTGAGCCCGACATGGTGAAGATTTGTTTGAAGATACTGGACGTGAATCGCAAGCACCTGCTGGACCCAGCTGACGACGTGTCCGCTCGCTGTAACCCCGTCTACGTGGGTCGTGTGATCAGCGCCATGGTAGGACATCAGGACCTCATGGTCTTTATGTAACAGTCTTTGGTAACTTTTTGATGGTTGTGTATCAAAATCCTGCACTGATGATGTCTCACAATTTAGAACTGTCCTCGAGAGTCGTCAACAAATTTCACTGTTCAGTCACAGGTCAAATACATTGGGAGGAGCGTGCCTATGTTCCCTCTGGACTCTAATCTATCTGGCCTGTCTAGCCTCTACCTGGTCTTTTTACTAAACTTAAAGCAGAAGTAAGCGATCCGGTGGTTTTGGCTAATGCTGCGTTCCAGGCAGGCTTTTGAAACCGTAAATTACAGCTTCAAGTCACAACTTACGATTCTGTAGCGTTCCAGGCAACCCACTCGTGTTTCTCCGACCTGTTTTACCTGTGAAAGTCACTATAACGGCCACTCGTAACTTCCGACCCGTGAACTCGTACCAGATCGAACTGGTACGACTTCACAGGTCGGAAAAACACGAGTTACGAGTTGCCTTGAACGCACCATAACTTCTTGTCAGCCGATGGAGTTAGCAGTCCCCGCCCTCGTCATGGATCTATTGGTCCTCGTCCCTACGTCACCACATTCAGGCGCATCCCTTGGCTGCACACACAGAGAGGACTGCCCCTTTATGCCGTTCTCTCTCCTCATTGGATAAAACTTGTAGGATACGATAAATGTTTTCTCCTGGGCTCAGAGCAGAGCAGAGGGACTGACAGACCCGTGTTTCGGTCCAAACACTCTATGTAAGTGATTGCTGTCGGAAGATACAACTATTTAAGACTTATATTAACACAAATATATCACTTACTTCTGCTTTAACCAACTCCTTTCTTCATTGCCTAAACCCAACCAATGGTGGGACCAAAGGGCTGTGGGAACATAGGGCCTAATTTTCAGTGACAACAAAAGTTAGAAATGTGGGAACATAGGAATGACCCCCATTGGGAGTTAATGAAAACACTGGATGTTTTTTTTATCGCTCTCAGGGTGATGTGGGTAAATTGATTTGTCCTCGTTTTCTTTCAGATCAACAGTCAAGACGACTCGGGTGTCGTGAAGGGGAACTGGGGGAGCTCGTTTGCAGGCGGTTTTTCACCCTCTCACTGGAACGGGAGCCACGCCATCCTCCAGCGGTGGTATAACACCTACTGCCGCCCGGTCAGGTACGGGCAATGCTGGGTGTTCGCTGGAGTCATGTGTTCAGGTAAGAGTGAATTGTTTGATTTATTCTTGTTTTCTGTGCAGGTGGTGCAGTGGTTAGCAGCACTGTCGCCTGTCTGATAGATAGATAGATAGATAGATAGATAGATAGATAGATAGATAGATAGATAGATAGATAGATAGATAGATAGATAGATAGATAGATAGATAGATAGATAGATAGATAGATAGATAGATAGATAGATAGATAGATAGATAGATAGATGAATTTATTTATTTCGGTATATCAAGCTTATATAACCGAAAGGGTGTAGGTTGAAGCCAAAGCTTATAGACCCCTACCCCTTTTACCTTAAAAAATTAAAATAAAATAAAATAAAAATATATATATATGCATTAATACAATAGGATCAGATCACAGACATTTGAAGTTAATCAGTACACTTAAATTTCTGATCACAACAAAATAAAGAATTGTACACAGCGCATAACCCAAAATAGTACAAAATCATTGAACTTAATTTTCCATACTGTAACGAGAAATTATGTTGTTCTTATAAAGTTTTTTAAAGCTGACTAGAGTACAGCATCATTTAATATTTTCAGGACAATTATTCCAGATGTTAACCCCTCTAACAGAAAGACAGTGATTTTTTACAGTAGTTCGAGTCTTTGGTTTCTCAAATAATAGTGGTCTTCTCAGGTTAGAACTGGAATCCTTCATTTTAAACAGATTCTGGATATCTGGAGGAAGAAGTTTATTTTTTGCTTTGTACATGGTTTGTATTGTAATGTAATCAACTAAGTCCCTGAATTTCAAAATGTTCAGGCGACTAAATAGTGAGTTGGTTGGCTCACGGAAAGGTTTATTACTGATGATTCTTATAGATAGATAGATAGATAGATAGATAGATAGATAGATAGATAGATAGATAGATAGATAGATAGATAGATAGATAGATAGATAGATAGATAGATAGATAGATAGATAGATAGATAGATAGATAGATAGATAGATAGATAGATAGTGCTGCAGTCTGCCAGGGTGTAACTAGCTACCCCGCCCTCAGCCTATATCATCTGGGATTGGCTCCAGCCTTCCCATGAACCTGCATGGATAAGACCTATAGACAATGGATGGATGACTAGTGAATGAGTGCCCTGCGAAAAGCATGACTAATGCATATCTGCCAATTTCAGACCGGAACGGTTACAATTTTAAATGAGGTGTCTTAAAATGAGGTGGCTCATACACATCACAGCATTATGATATCAATATGCCAAGGGCGTATCACACCTGGCTTTAAAGGAAATGGGTGCTGTGGTTGATTTATTGAAAGTTACACCCAAAACACTCCCTTAAGTGATTAAGTTTAACCGTTTTGAAACATCAACCTGTCACAGTGACTGTTTTTCTGTTGACCATGACCCCAGTGCACTTGTGTCATTGTGTCACTTCAGACTGCATGTGCACTCTGGATCATTAAAATAAAGCCCATGTGGAGGGACGGTAATTAGTAATCACATCACAAAGGTATTGAAAAGATAATGTAATATATATACACACATTATCTGGTATTGCAGCTCCAGTAAAATGCTTTGCACTTGTTTATAAAGTGATTTTTGTGAACCCTGTAATACAAGTCTATTAATAACAGCCTGACAGAGTTACAGCTTGTTAAATGGCATGTTTGTTCTGAGACATTGTTTATTGACGGTTCATTGAGAAATGTGTTTGAAGCTGACTGAACATCCATTTATTGGCAGTGAGGCATTGTTTTGAGTTGGACAAACTGGTTGGGTTTTCATGATGACTTGGACAAACATTGTATTCTGTAACCATATAAAGAAAAAATAATGGGTCCAAGAATGGATCCCTGAGAAACCCCATGCACCAGGGTGGGTGGTGAAACATGGTTACCAATAGAAACAAAAGATACCAGGTGGGAGCGGACAACCAGCGTTGGGGAGGTGCTGACTGACAGCAGCAACAAAAATAGTGAAAAGAACTCTGACTCATTTAATATAAAGTAGAGAAAATGAACTTCTCCTAATAGAAACAAAACATTTCAATTTAAGATGAACAAAACTTAATATATGTTGTGAGATTTGCCTAAAAAGCAGTAAGAACTCACTCACTCTAAATACTCTTCGACCTGTGTGTCCGGCTGCAGTGATGCGTCTGCTGGGGATCCCCTGCCGTGTTATCAGCAACTTCCAATCAGCCCACGACAACAACGAGAACCTGCTCATCGACGTTTACCATGCTGACTACGGAGTCAGAGAGAAGCCATCCAGGGACAGTATCTGGTGAGACGCTACACACACACACACACACACACACACACACACACACACCTGAGCCCTTCCCATTTTCCCTTGTGAAACATCTCATTTAAAGGGATAGTAGCATTTTTTTTAAAGTGGGGTTGTATGATCTCCAAATAGCCCCTAAGTACTTTAATTGCAGTAGAAGACTCTCTACACTCCTCCCGTTAGCAACGCCAGCCCATAATAGCCCTGCCCAGAGATTTACAACATACAGTGTTGTGAATGGACCCAAAGAAACGGCCTATTTTCGTGGCCTAAAAGAGGTTTTACTTGAAAAAAAAAACTAACCCTGGGCGGAGGGATACGTGAGTTGGTTAGCTCCAAATAAAAACTGTTTTTCCTGCACTTTGAGGGGCTGGAAAAAATTATATTATAGCGAACAATGGAACTGTGTATTTTTTTTTCAGGTAAAACCTCTTTTAGGCCGCGAAAATAGGCCGTTTCTTTGGGTCTGTTCACAACACTGTATGTTGTAAATCTCTGGGCAGGGCTATTATGGGCTGGCGTTGCTAACGGGAGGAGCTCAGAGAGTCTTCTACTGCAATTAAAGTACTTAGGGGCTATTTGTAGATCATACAACCCCACTTTTAAAAAAATGCTACTATCCCTATATATCCTACATATTGAACATCTGATTCTGCTAATTATCAGTCAGTGCCAAGTGTTAGTGTCTTCACACTTAAAACAAGTAAATAATTATTTTCCTGGCATTAAAACACACATTGATATGTCAGATCAAAGGTGTGGTGTGATGACAGTCAAGGTCATAAATCATGTCGGCGCCGGCGGCGTTTTACTTCATCACCTTCAGCATAGCTTGGGTGCAGCGCAGTTTTCAGATGCTTTAGATAATTTCTGCTACAATGTCAAGAGTTCCTGAACAACAGAAGCCTGCAGCCATCATCATCAACAGGTTTTTCTCCACCAAAGAAAGAAATCTCCATTCATCTTTTTAAGAATGTACCAAATACCTTTTACCCTATCATTACTGTCACAGCTGGTTTTATTGCACTGGTTGACAGGTGTGTTCAGAGTTTTACAAGGCACAGACAGAGAAACAATGAATCTCGAGGCTAAAGGACTGACACGCTGTAAAAGTGATTCATTTTGTAGGAGGCATCTCAACAAACAAACAAAATTATTGTATTATTGTTGTAGCGGCAATCTTTCTTCCTCAGCCTACTCTGCTTTACCGCTGCTATTAAGCAGTCCTCTTGTAACTCCGTTCAAAAAATAACTTTACTTAAAAAGCAAAAAACAAAGTTACAAGATTCGCTCTGAGGTACTGTCAAAAAACTGTCTTGCTCCTTAGGCTGCTTAACCTGGTCTGAGAGCTAAGCTACTGTGATGTCATCAGCAGCATAATTAAAGGAGCAATTCCACATTTTAAAGGAAAACTACTAACTATTGTAAGCAATACGGCTCTTACAATTGTCCTTTATCATTTTAGTTGTGTCTGCATCGGTGCTCTATTTAAAGATATTGGCGTTCGTTCTTCAGAATCGGTTCTGTAGTGTTTAACTCAGACTGTGAATGTTGTTCTGTGTCGTAGGAACTACCATGTGTGGGTGGAGGGATGGATGAGACGTCCAGACCTGTCAGCTGAAGGGAAATACGATGGGTGGCAAGTTCTGGACCCGACCCCTCAGGAGACGAGCGACGGTAAGGACCAAGGGTCTCACCTGAGGAGCATGATTATCACACACTGACCTCTGATCAGCGATTTCAGTGTCAGACCAGCAGGGATTTTGGAAAATATCTCAAACATACACAATATCTCAGTAACATTTGAAGATTTTGCACAAATGGTATGGTAGAGTTTGGTATTCAAAGGGCAAGGTCATGGTCATGACCAGGGCCGTTGCTAGGAATTCTGGGCCCCCTTAAAGAATACTAAAGTGGGCCCCTCCCCCTAATTTTTCCAATTGTTTTTCTTAGACTACGTATGTATTATCGTTTTTTATTTAGCCTTCTTTGTTTTGATGCTAATGCAGCATTACACTGCAAAAACTCAAGTATCTTACCAAGAATATTTGTCTTATTTCTAGTCAAAATGTCATTTCTAGTCAAAACAAATATCATTCTACTTAAAATAAGACTCATCATATTAAAAGTAGCTTGTTTTTAGACACTTTTTTACTCCTTTCAAGCAGATTTTCACTTGGAATAAGTAGAAAAAATCTGATAGTGAAACAAGTTTTTCTTCCTTATTACAAGCACAAAAAACATGTTTTCACTGGCAGATTTTTCTACTTATTTCAAGTGAAAATTTGTTTGAAACAAGTGAAAATGTTTAGGTAATGAGTCTTATTTTAAGTGGAAAAAGATTAGTTTTGACTAGAAATGAGACATTTGGACAAGAAATAAGACAAATATTCTTGGAAAGATGTTTTTACAGTGTACTATGAGTATTAGTCAGGGTCTTACACAGAATAATTCAGTCATACAAAGATTAGACTACTGGGGTTTTTTATGGGCCCCACTGGGCGCTGGGCCCCTAGAATTATCATCACCTTTCTCCCCTATACAACGGCCCTGGTCATGACTTCACAAATCATGGTCATGATTTCAACACAATATGTTATTATGGAGGAGGCATGTCACTATGAGGAGGGAATTTTAGTTTCAGATTATTTAAAATACATTTGTACTGTGGAGTCTGAGAATGAACCATCTACTGAACATGAACTTATTGTAGACAGCGATGCCAAAAAATGTTTATCAGATCAGATGAGAGATTTAGTTTTGGTTTGGAGTGGTTTTAAACATGTCAAATTTGGTGAAAACTCAACAGGAAAGTTCATCCTCTGGGGAGCAATAGGCTCACTGAACTTCCCTGACAATATATAGACATGTTATCCGATATCAACCAGAACAAAAGAGAAAAAAAGAAAAGAAATGAGGTCACAGGTTTCCTCATTACAAGAATACAAAAGAAGAGTGCATCAGTGCAGCAGGTTTGTAAACCGATGTTGTTCTGTTGCATAGCTAAGCTAACATGTGGTGTTTGACCCTGTGCAGGTGTTTACTGCTGCGGCCCCGCCCCCGTCGATGCCGTCCTGAAAGGAGACACCAACCTCAAATATGACATCCCGTTCGTTTTCGCTGAGGTCAATGCCGACTGTGTGGACTGGCTGGTCAGTGAGCACATACAACCATCACACAGTGGGACAGCCACAGTAAAAATTCAGCTGTAGGCTATGCTACAGCTGGTTAAACATCATGTTGTGTGTTCCCTGTTTTGTCTCATCACGTGGTCTCCTGTGGTCTCCAGATTGGAGCTAATGGCTCAAAGGTGAAAATCTACTCTGACACAAAGAGAGTGGGCCAGAATATCTCCACCAAGGCTTTGAACTCCAACAAGAGGCAGGACGTCACCCACCTCTACAAGCACAAAGAGGGTAGGTCCATCACTCACACACGCCCCAGCTGATCGGCCCTGAAGCTACACCCGCATGATGATGTTTTTCAGGACCGGCCCTAGGATGTTGGTGGCCCCCCTAAACAAGGTTTTTGTTTGTGGCCCTGCACTCTAAGCACAAACACCAAATCACTGGTTAAAACTGAATACAGACGTGTTTATGCCCTCTGAGGTTTGAGGCCATTTTCTCGACTTTTACATATTTTCTTAAATCTTTTTAAGATATTTGCAGATGTAACAATACTCCAGTGTTTTATGTCTAAATATTAGAACCTCCGCTGTAAGCACACTGAGGCCAGTTTGTCCTAGAACACTGTAGAAAGAAATAATTTAGGACAAATGCTGGAAATTTGAGGTCTGCTTTTTGAAAAAAATTCAAATCCCTTGTGAAAACACTCCTTCAGTCATGAGAATGAACTGTTTTGGTGCTTGAAATAGGATATGAATACAGTAATAGATAAGTGTAGAAAACAAGTCTAAAATGAAATTTTGTAAGATTGCTTTTTGAGCACAAATGTTGTCATTCTGCCGTTCTATTTTCACCAAATGTCTCAAATGTGAGATAAAAGAAGCTGAATATTGACTTCACATTACATATAAAGCTCATAGCGTGCACGTGCAGACCTCAGGATGTTTAAATGACTTGATGAACCCCGGTACCTTTCTGATCATGTGGCCCCCCACCTAACGGCTGTGGCCCTAAACAACCACATAGAGTGTTTATGCCAGGGGCCGGCCCTGATGTTTTTATATCAAAATGTTTTCAAATTAAAAAAATCTCCATCCAGACTCTAACACCTGAAAACACAATGCACCAGTTGGGGTAGCTACACAGGAGGCAGCAAATACCACATGTGAAAATCCAGATGGTGGTAAACTCCTCTAGTGCCTCTTCTGGTTGACTTATAAACAAGTTCACGTCATTTACAGGTACAAAGAAGGAGAGGACCGTCTTTAACAACGCTGTGGATAATCTTCACAATGGAAGCAACGGTGTGGATGAGAGTGGGGAATCCACTGATGAAGAAATCCTCCCAGTGCCGCCAGTGATCATGAGGTTTGAGGAGGTATGTCCCCAGAGCTTCCCTTTACAACAATGGATCATGCGTTTCATTGCTTATATTATTCAGGGTCTCTGCAGGTTTCACCAGCTCAAATTTAAGACTTTTTAAGACCTTTTTAAGACCATTATGGATGAAATTTAATACCTATCATGACAAATAAAAAATGTACAAAAGAAATGCGGAGTCACAAAATTAGAAATTGATTGCAATGTAGGCTATAAGTTGTGTGTTAGGCTTGTTTGTAGTTGAAAATACATTCAATAAAGCACAATGAAGTGTCGCAGGAGCATTTTATTGAGCATTTGCGGTAGCGAGGGCTCTACCATAACATTTTTCCCAAGGAGCACGCCTAAAGTAAACTATTTGGGGGCACAAAAAGAAATTATTTTTTGTGATTTTCCCGGTTCACACATGTATTTTTTTTAAGGGGCAAATGTGAGACTAAAATTATTTAAGACTTGAACACAATAATTCAACAAATTTAAGACATTTTAAGGCCTAAAATTTAGATTTTCAAAGTTTAGACTTTTTAAGACCCCGCGGACACCCTGTTATTTCATATAAAAGTTTAAGTGCATACATAATGATGCTGTGTATTATATATTATATATTTAAGACCATCTTAGAATTTTCTAATAAATGTAATACTTTTTAAGGCCTTAATTTTAGATACATGAATTTAAGACTTTTTAAGGATCCGCGGATACCCTGTTATTAAATCATTTGGGGGCAGCAACTTGTGCTACAAAACATACATCAGGTGCTACTTGTTAACTTAATTGCCACATTGAGAAAATGAGTCTCACATCTTTTGGTTTAGAGAGCTGCAGATCATTGAACAGTTACTACGGTTAGCCTAAGAACATGACGCAGCATCAGACAAACATCCAGCTCAGTAATATTAGCCCAAACCATGGATGTAGCAGGCCAGGTTGTAATTGAATGAATGAATGAATGAAGTGTGTATTTTTGAACAATTTCATTCAGTGACTAATGTTGAGCAAATGAAGAGGTCAAGAGCTTAGCTAACAGGCTGGGCTATGGAAACATAAGATAGCTTTTTTTGTCCAGCAGCTCTAGTGAAGCAGCACAGGTTAAAGTGTTGAACTGACTGTTTCTGTGTAAACCAACGCATCACAGATACAGAGACTGTCAGGAGAGAGAAGGATGAATGAAGGGATGTTTTCTGTCCCTTTACCTTTACTAATTAACCATGCAAATCACTGTGCAGTAGGACCTTCCAAAAACTACCAGACAATTTTATGGTGGAATGTTTTCTAGCATGTAATGCGATTTAACATGTTTGTATAGCCTATGATGATTTGGTGTTATATACTGTAGATAAAAATTGAAAATTGAATTGAACTGAATTGAACCAGCTCATATCATTGTCAGGGCCGTTGTATAGGGGAGAAAGGTGATGATAACTCTAGGGGCCCAGCGCCCAGTGGGGCCCATAAAAGACCCCAGTAGTCTAATCTTTATATGACTGATTTATTCTGTGTAAGACCCTGACTAATACTCATAGTACACTGTAAAAACTCAACATCTTTCCAAGAATATTTGTCTTATTTCTTGTCCAAATGTCTCATTTCTAGTCAAAACTAATCTCTTTCCACTTAAAATAAGACTCATAACCTAAAAATTTTCACTTGTTTCAAACAAATTTTCACTTGAAATTCACAATAAATAGAAAAATCTGCCAGAGAAAGCAAGTTTTTTGTGCTTGTAATAAGGAAGAAAAACTTGCTCCACTATCAGATTTTTTCTACTTATTCCAAGTGAAAATCTGCTTGAAAGGAGTAAAAAGTGTCTAAAAACAAGCTGCTTCTAATATGATGTGTCTTATTTTAAGTAGAATGAGATTTGCTTTGACTAGAAATGACATTTTGACTAGAAATAAGACAAATATTCTTGGTAAGATACTTGAGTTTTTGCAGTGTAATGCCGCATTAGCATCAAAACAAAGAAGGCTAAATAAAAAACGATAATACATACGTAGTCTAAGAAAAAAAAAAAGGAAAAGTTAGGGGGAGGGGCCCACTTTAGTATTCTTTAAGGGGGCCCAGAATTCCTAGCAACGGCCCTGATCATTGTATGTAAGATATCATAGGTCACCCCTCCAACCATGTCTTCTGTGATGTTGCAGGTGTCCACGCCGGTGAACGGTGAGGACGTGAGCCTGAAACTGGTGCTGACCAGTAAGAGTGTTGACGCCAGGCCGCTGTCCATCAACATCAGTGTCCAGGCCATGAAGTACAACGGCAGACCAGCCGCCAATATCCTGAAAGAGGTGAAAGAAGAGACGCTCCTGCCTGGGAAACGTGAGTCTGCCTCAGGCCGAACAAATGCCACGAGTTTTTTTTAAACCCTGTTATCATCAAAACAGGGTGAACCCGTTTCAAACCTCTTCTCTCATTCCTTCTCCTCCTCCTCCTCCAGCTCTGGTCATCCCAGTCCTGGTCCCGTTCTCGGTCTACCACAGGCACATGCTGCTGCGTGACAGCATGAAGATCTCAGCTGTGGTCACAGACAACAACAACCCGGACAGCACATACCTCGCAGAGGACGACGTCGTGCTGCTGGACCCTCCCATTTCCCTCACCGTCAGTAGAAATAATCAGCTGTTAGATACTCACCTGTCACCTGATGATGGGCATTAAGTTTTTCTCGATTGCTAAGACACATTTCTCTAAAGCTTCTCTCCTTTTCTCTAAACTGTGAACACAAACCCCAATTTTCAAGCTACATTCACAAAACCTCAGACTCTTCTTGCAAAACCAAACTTTCACCTCAAAACAGTTCAATCTGGTGCCCAAAACTGAACTATGTTGTCAAATCGTGCCCCGAGTCAATCAAAATTAAAAACACTACTGAGCAGCCACTAAACACTACATAGAAAAATAGAAAACACAAAGCTCAGCACATGAAGCTGTAGAAATAAATGTTTATTGTTCACTGTAGCTAAATGCATGTTGCAAAACAAAAAACCTGTGCATTTACTGTAGCACTTCTCTCCTTCCCTTTCTTTCACCCTCCTCCCTCCCTCCCCACATCCATTTCATCCCCTTTTCCTTCCTTCTTCTTTTTTCTTCCCAGTTCATCCCTCCCTCATCCTCTCTTCCTTCACCCTGTCGTCTCTCATCTTCTCCTCTTGCAAAACAAAAAACCTGTGCATTTAGCACTTGTACATAGTAAAAAAAAAAGGAGTACAAAAAACAGAAATCTTGTGCATTTAGCACTTGTCTGCAGAAAGTCTATGTAAAAATAAAGTACAGAAATATAGAAATGAGAAGTGCACAACTCAGCCACAGCATCATTTCTCTGTACTGGATCAGGCCACAGGACTTCATCCTGAACTGGCTTAGGCTATGTGTGCCCTCACATCATTGGACACAAGTGTGATCAGTTTTGAGTTGTTGTGTTCAACCGGTGAAACTTGTGCTTTACTTGTGTTTGACTTTTGCCACCTGTGCTCAGCATTATGCAACACAGCTGCATCACAATGAAAATGTGTTGGTAAGTTGAGTCTAAACAGGTGAAAAGTGCTGATGGTTTTGCCAAAAGAGACTGATTCAATCAGTGGGTTCAGGCAACTGAGAATTTGGTTCAGACAACAGGGTTTAGTGTTTTAGCAACTGAGAAAAACTGTAATATTTCTATTGTATGTTTGAAACTGTATATTTTAAAGGTGATGTATCTGTTGGTTACACATAAAGTCTTTGTGTTGACGGTCATGAGACGAGAGAGAACATTGTTGCATTGATGGGTCATGTAGTTTTCTGCAGGTTGGTTGTGTTAAACCGTGTGTGTTACTGTCCCAGATGGCCAGTCAGATCAGAGTGAACCAGGAGGCGGTCGCAGAGGTGGTTTTCAGGAACCCGGTTGATGAGACCCTGACGGGCTGCACAGCGACCCTGACTGGAAGTGGACTGATAAGAGAGGACCCTCAATTCAGGTGTGTGTGTAATGTATACAGAAATTTCATATATTGAAATTCCATTCATGATACATCTGTGTATGGGTAACTGCTTGGTAGGGAAAGATAAAGGGAAACATGTGGATCATTTACAACTGTGTGCAAAAATTCAGATTATTTCTCATTTATTTTGTTTTGTTTTTTAGTTCTTTTTATTTCTATATTTAAGTGAAAATTTGAAATTTAAAAAAATGTTTTTTTGGGCTTTCTCTCAGGCAGCTAAACCCCCAGGCAGTTTTTTTTTGTTGAGGCCTGAACAGTTTAAAATCTATACTGCTGCCACCAGCTAAATGTTGAGAACATGTCTTGATAAAAGAATAAAATCAAATTAAATTAAAATGTGTTAAATAGAAAGTTCTGTCTGGTTTCTGTTATGCACACAATAATAGCAATGGCAATAGTGGCTTAATTTATAGAGCAATTTTCACTAAAGGGATGTAGCTGTGCTTATACCAAATAACAAATAAAAGGACGATGAAAAAAGACAATAGAAATACAGTATGATCCATAATACAGTATGTGAATGAAAACAGAAAGCATTAAGAATAGTAAAATATCAGAATAAATTTACATCTGTATGTACAGGTTAGGGTTAGAGGTTATCAGGTTGTATCAAACAGGGTATCCGCGGGGTCTTGAAAAGTATTAAAAGGTGATAAATCAATTTTGGGAAAATTAAGACCCTTAAAAAGTATTAAAAAGTCTTCTCACGACTTTATAAAGTCTTAAATTTTGAAGGTATTTTTTTGAATTAGCTGTCCAAGAGTTTGAGTCCTAAAAAACATTGTAAAAGTGTGTGAATTTATTCATTTTATTAAAAAACAAAGATGAACCGGTACATAAAAAAGAAAAGAAGATTGTTGTTTTTGTTTTTTGAGAGTGGAGCAATGTTTGTTTGTTTTTTTTGATAAACTCTGCCTTTTATTTATTATCCCAGCCTATGTTGAATTCTGTTGTATCATAGTGGCAGTGAGGTATTAAAAAATATTGAGAAGGTCTTGAAAATGTCTTAAAAAGGTATTAGAATTAACTTCAAGATTCCTGTATATACCCTGTCAAAGTACCAAGGTATGAAGTTTTTACTTAGTGAATCCGATTTGTAAAGTGAACCTGTTTCATTCTGTGACAATCAAAACAAAGGTTACCAGCAGTGCAGTGTCAGTGAAACAATATTGGACCTGATTTATAACTTGATGTCCCTCTACCAGAGGGTTCATCACACCCATCCTAAATAAAAGCTGTTCAGACAATTATAAGACCATGATGACAACTGTGTGACTTTGATTTTTTGATGACCCTCTGTGTCTGTGTCTGTGCCGTCCACAGGCTTCCAAATCTGCGCAAAAACCAACAAGTACGTGTCAAGTTCAGCTTCGTTCCCTACAAGACCGGAGTGAGGACTATGGTGGTGGACTTCGACTGCTCCGCCTTCAGCAACATCAAAGCCAGCTGCTCCGTCCTCGTCCTGCCCTGAGTCTTCAGGAGTCAGGACCGCTGAACAAGAGTCATCAGCTTTACTCAGAGGCAAAAAATATAATTTATCTTTTGTTTATGTACAGTTGTGTTCAAAATAATAGCAGTCCGACATCACTTGCAAGATAAATCACTGATTTTGTTAGAATTTCAACTTTTTCTAGAAGGTTTAGTAAAGGTGTAGAAAACCAACAGACCCAACAGGGATGACGTGCATGCTGCTGATTCTGTGAAACTGAATCATTTAGTGAAAGGGGCGTGTTCAAAAAAATAGCAGTGCCAGGTTCAATTATTGAGGTCATTGATTATGTGAAAAAAAATCGGTGTTAAACAGGTGGATCAAGGCAACTGATGCTGCATATGCTGGCTGTGCATTTGTCCTTGAAAAACAGAGTAAAATGGGTTGTTCAAGACACTGTTCAGAAGAAGAGCATTCTTTGATTAAGAAATTAATAATAAAAGAGGGGAAAACCTATAAAGAAGTGCAGAAAATGATAGGCTGTTCAGCTAAAATGCTATTATTATGAACATAACTGTATGTTAAAAAAGAAAAAAAAACACTTAAAGAAAGCAAAGTCTGCAAATTATGACTTTACTTTGACTTCATTCAGAGAGACCATTATTTTTTTTGTTATCAATCTATGTTTTGCAATGTTTAAGACACTATTACTGTAGCTGAGCAACACATTGCTACGTAATAGTGTTGTTGTACTCGAGGAAGGTCTCGTCCTAATGGGATAAGAAATGAACCTGAATCATAGGAAGTGGCTGTGCTGTTGTTGCATCCCGCATCCATTACATTGTGACATAGTGTTACCAGTGTAATCTGCCTGTAACACCTGTTAGACTCTTCCCTACATTTCCTCAGGTGTTTTAATGTGAACTCAAAAACATCTGTCACATCTCTAGAGCAACAGACTCAGATGGCAGGTTTCCAGTTATGTATGTAGCTCCACAGTGGAGTGGCACAAGTAGTTTCCTGTTGAAAGATTAAATTAGCTGGTGTTATGGTGCCTCCACATGGTTAAAAAAAAAAATAAAGGACTACATGCTGTGTCCTGTAGTGTAGGCTACACTGATTTCTGCTTTTAATTAATCTATTGATGAAATATTTATTGAAAATCCTGTTTTATCTTTATGTCTCTATTGGTAATGATGTGATTAATCTCAAGAAAAGGTCGTTTCTATGGTGGAATATTAAAGGGATATTATGTCAAAGGGACTTTTTCATTTTTTATGCATGTTTTGTAAAATATGAGACACCACACCTTTACCCGGAAAGTGCATCAATAAAACTTTGACTGTTCAAGGATGAGAAATGAGTCTTTCACCTCTCATGTCCATGTGAAGATTTATTTCATGGGGTCACAAACCAGAAAAGCAGGAAACCTTTAATTTCCAATGTGAGTAATATGACAAATAATTTATTTATAATGTACTAGGGCCTACTTTATTTATTTCGGGCATGTCAATTAAATCATCATCATCACACTTCATCTTAGTTCAAATAATACAATACACATACAATATACAATACTTATCTATTTATTTGTCTTTGAATTCTCTGTTTTGTTCCTATTATCATTATCATTATTATTAGGCCTACTACATAGTTATGTGATAGTTAGACTTTCTTCCAAACAAAACCTAGTTTGACCACCTGTTTGTTACAGATTCCCCAAAATAGAAACCAAACAATTGCTGCTTTCTGATTGATGATGCCTTCAAGACTGTAGAAAACTTGGTAGAAAACACATTCTTGCTCACAAATTTCAAGAGGAATATTCCCTTTTATCGGAAGGTTTTAGGTGGTAAATCTAAAAAGATTTACTTCTACTTGCTGCTCTGTGACAGTCACTGAAAACAATAAAATAAAATGAAATACAGAAACTTCACAGGTGATCCCTCTTCCATTGTCATCTAATATAAGTCAGTCAGTCTTTCAGTACAAGAACAAATTATGAAAACAAGTAGGCCTATCAAATAGGCCTACTTAATTTTTTTTTAAATAAAAAAATAAATTTTTCACCCTCCTCCCTCCCTCTCCACATCCATTTCATCCCCTTTTCCTTCCTTCTTCTTTTTTCTTCCCAGTTCATCCCTCCTTCCCTCCCTCATCCTCTCTTCCTTCACCCTGTCGTCTCTCATCTTCTCCTCTTGCAAAACAAAAAACCTGTGCATTTAGCACTTGTACATAGTAAAAAAAAAGTAGTACAAAAACAAACAGAAATCTTGTGCATTTAGCACTTGTATGCAGTAGGAAATGCGTAAAAATAAAGTACAAAAATATAGAAATGAGAAGTGCATAACTCAGCCACAGCATCATTTCTCTGTACTGGATTTAACCGGTGAAACTTGTGCTTTACTTGTGTTTGACTTTTGCCACCTGTGCTCAGCATTATGCAACACAGGTGCATCACAATGAAAATGTGTTGGTGAGTTGTTAAAGTCTAAACAGGTGAAAAGTGCTGATGGTTTTGCCAAAAGAGACTGATTCAATCAGTGGGTTCAGGCAACTGAGAATTTGGTTCAGACAACAGGGTTTAGTGTTTTAGCAACTGAGGAAAACTGTAAAAAAAAAATTAAAAAATCCTGCACTTTTCCTCAGTCCTTGAACGCAGCGTACAAACGAAGCGAAACCGATATAGTAGAAGAGCTCAAAATACTCTGCTTCGTCTGTCTGGTGGACCGGTCGGTCGGTAGGTAGGTAAGTCACTTAGCTTAGCTCTCCCTCCGCGGGCAGAGGAGAGGAGAGGAGAAGAGAGTGGACAGTGTCGTGGGTCCAGCGTGAACTCTCCCACAGAGAAATGTCAGTGTTAACGACGGGACAGCCGGTAGTTCAGTCAGTGAGTGCCGTAAAGAGGAGCACATCTTCCGCCGTGTGGTTTCCTTCCTTCACACCGGCAGTGGTGGTGCAGCCTCGTACTGTAACTTCAGCTGCTAGCTAGCTTAGCTTAGCTTAGCCTCCTGCTAACGTTAGCTCATGTTAAAACACCAGTCGGATTAGCACAATGTTTAGCCAGCGAGCTAACTTAAGCTAACTCCGCTATTAGCAAAAGATCAAGAAGGAATCAGCAGTGAATTATTATAATTTAAACGAAACAAGACATGGTGGAAATAACTTTACAGTGCTGTTGTTTTCTCTCGCCTTTTAAAAGAAAGTTAACAGGTTATATATGGTTTCTGTTCATGATAAAAAACAATAAAAAGCCGGCTAGGGGGGGAAACTGTTAGCTGCTGGGTCACCCGGCTAAGATGAGTAGTTAAGCTAACATAGCGTTTACATTACTGTGGATGAGCAGGTGTGTTGATATGTAACAAGACACCGGTAAATTAAGTGAATTAACACATTTATAAACATGATACGTATAATTTGTCCTCCTGACACCTACGATTTAATACGAAAACACCTAATGACAGCCCTGAAACCATCCTGCTTTTGATTAAGGATGTTGTGAAGGTCGTTTTTTTGTTGTTGTTAAATGTTGTGCTTATTGAAATATTAGATTATATAGAGTGTTTAATAAATATTCTAATCTAGACACATCTATCTAATACAGTTCAAATAACAGGCGCTAAAAATATCACCAACCACTGCACTGAGTAGATCCTGAACGCAGCATAACCATATTTAGGGGTCCAACCAAGCCCAGGGCTGGGGAGGGGGACCAGGCATGCAAAGCAGTGTCTATCTATTGTATTTGAACTGTTATAAATAAGATAAAAGGAAAAGCTGTCAGTGTGTGTGTAGACTGCAGCTCCATCCTGAGACAGCAGCCCCCTCACCCCCACCCACCTCACAGTGTTTCCTGCAGCACAGAGGAGAGGATGGAGATGACTTGTCAGGATCTACAGTGTTTTTTGTTTGTTTGTTTGTTTGTTTTTTTAGTTCTTCACTCAGCAAAACTGTATCAGTGAAGTATTTCTCTCTTAAGTTATTTCAGTGTGGACTGGTGTTATTACTATGACTTAATCATTAATAAACTGGACCAAAATAAATCAGATAGTTGAAGTGCTACTGAACACAGTGAACACTTAAAGGGATAGTAGCATTTTTTTTAAAGTGGGGTTGTATGATCTACAAATAGCCCCTAAGTACATTAATTGCAGTAGAAGACTCTCTGCACTCCTCCCGTTAGCAACGCCAGCCCATAATAGCCCTGCCCAGAGATTTACAACATACAGTGTTGTGAATGGACCCAAAGAAACGGCCTATTTTCGCGGCCTAAAAGAGGTTTTACCTGGAAAAAAAATACACAGTTCCATTGTTCGCTATAATATAATTTTTTCCAGCCCTTCAAAGTGCAGGAAAAACACAGTTTTTATTTTTTGACAATTCACGCCAACTCACGTATCCCTCCGCCCAGGGTTAGCGCCCGCCGATCAGCAGTTGGTTAGGTCCAAATAAAAACTGTGTTTTTCCTGAATGAATACTTTATTTCAAACATGTGAATAATATAACGAAAATAGGCCGTTTCTTTGGGTCCATTCACAACAATGTATGTTGTAAATCTCTGGGCAGGGCTATTATGGGCTGGCGTTGCTAACGGGAGGAGTGCAGAGAGTCTTCTACTGCAATTAAAGTATTTAGGGGCTATTTGTAGATCATACAACCCCACTTTAAAAAAATGCTACTATCCCTTTAATAATATATCCAACATATTTTCATAAACATGTCATAGTTTGCTCACTTAACTCAATTCAAGAAAATTAAATCCACTGGATCCACTAAAACATAGTGATTGTCTCTCAACTGGAAAACTGCACAAAAAGAAGAAAACCGTGCCTATGTATGACACTAACTTATCCGAAAACATAACCAGGAAGTTGTAGGGGGGATGAAATTAGTTGTGAAACAGAATCAGCTTGTTCTCCTTATCAATGGGATTCAAAATCATAATCAAAATTAGAAAGAAACACAAAAAAAAAAACGACAAATTAATCAGCCTTACTACTACAATTTTTGTTATGATACATGGCACCTCATCCAGTCACTGTCCATGAAGGCAGAAGGTCAACATCATGTCTGCAGTGTAGAGGAGGTGTTAATATACTGTATTGGGTGAAAATCTGCATCCATGTTGTCTTAATGAACAGCTGCTAATTCAGTATTTCCTGCTGCTCTTTTCAGATAATCAAACAACAAAGAAGCTTAAAAATGCCTCAGAAAAAGAAGTCTCAGTCTCAGTCTCAGTCCTGGGCTGATTTGAAACAGGCTGGAAATGAATGTTTCAAGAAGGGTCAGTACGGAGAGGCCACCAACATGTACAGCCAGGCCATCAAAGAGCTGGAGAAGTCCAGTGAGTATCACCACCTGCAATCAACCTGACGACCGACAGTGGTCGAGACGAGCTATGTTGGTTCGTGTTGCAGGGTTTAGTCTGCACCTGAATACACAGTTTAGATTTAACACCTTGTTACTAAATCTACATGTATTTTTCAGTTTGACAGTTGCAGCCTCAGCGTCGTGTAGAAGACGATGTTGAAATAAACAGCTGTCGAAAAGACTCAGAGGACAGATCAGAAGTAGATTCACTAAAAATTTTTAAAATGTTTTTTATAGCAGCCAGCAACCAAGGCTGTCCTGGTGTAGATGTATTAATTTAAAGGACAATTCCAGGCGAATTCAACTCGGGGGTGTATTTTCATATCATTTTAGGTCTAAAAGAAGGAATCTGAAGATTTTCAGTTTAATCGCTCCTGTTTTGCGGTAGTTGCGTCTGTCCCCGCATCGCCACGGCAGCAATGAATGGGAGTGGATGTAAGTTCTGCTGTTTAGGCTGTTTACATCCCTCAAAGCCACAATTTTTTTCCACAGACAGCGTCAGATGGCTACTCAAACATGCACCGAGAAGTTTATTTACTTCAACAAGCCGACATGTTTGTAAAACTAGATCTAATTCAAAGTCTCCCGGAGTCTCGCGCGAGACCCAGTTGCCGTGCTCGGTGTGTTCAGGTGCAGTGGGAAAAGCTACCGTTTGTGTCATAAACACAGGAATATCAACTCTTTACTTGCTTCAAGTAAAAAAAACTTCTCGGCGCATGTTTGAGTCGCCACCTGACGCTGTCTGTGGAAAAAAATGTACACTTGAAGCAAGTAAAGAGTTGATATTCCTGTGTTTATGACACAAGCGGTAGCTTTTCCCACTGCACCTGAACACACCAGCACTGCAACTTCGGGCTCGCGCGAGACTCCGGGAGACTTTGAATTAGATCTAGTTTTACAAACATGTCGGCTTGCTTGAAGTAAATAAACTTCTGGGTGCATGTTTGAGTCGCCATCTGACGCTGTCTGTGGAAAAAAATTGCGGCTTTGAGGGATGTAAACAGCCTAAACAGCGGAACTTACATCCACTCCCATTCATTGCTGCCGTGGCGATGCGGGGACAGACGCAACTACCGCAAAACAGGAGACATTAAACTGAAAATCTTCAGATTCCTTCTTTTAGACCTAAAATGATAGGAAAATACACCCCCGAGTTGAATTCGCCTGGAATTGTCCTTTAAGTTGTTTATAAATGCAACGCTTTAGTCCGGGGAAAATTCCCAGTGAGTAATCAGCAGCTGTTAAGGTTGCTAGGGAACGGTAGCCGCGCTCCAGTAGGCCTGGAAACACAGCGGTCTCTCCTCTGTCGGCCCCTGACCAGAGACTCAGCTGGTCTGTCGTTAACCCTGCAGACTGTTTCCTGTCCCTCTGAGTGTCTCTCTCTGCTGTCGCTCCGTTCTGTCCTCTACGTGTCTGAACCAACGCTTGTGTTTCCTGTGAAGGTAAAAAGAGTCCAGAGGATCTGGGAATCCTGTACTCAAACAGAGCAGCTAGCTACTTGAAGGATGGAAACTGTGGGGAATGCGTCAAAGACTGCAACATGTAAGTGTTTTATTATTTAGTTCATGGTTCTCAGCTATGCGTTTGTGTTCATTAAAGTTTTTGAGGTTTAAGAGTCCCCTTTTTAAATGATTTTCAGAGGCTGTGGGAGCGTTAGCTGCAGCACAGAACCAGTCTGATCTTTGACCTTTCATTTGCCAGGTCTTTGGAGTTGTATCCCTTCAATGTGAAGTCTCTGCTGCGCCGTGCTGCTGCCTACGAAGCTCTGGAGCGGTACAGACTGGCCTACGTGGACTACAAGACCGCTCTGCAGATCGACTGCAGCATCACATCTGCTCAGGACGGCACCAACAGGTAGAGGTCAAACAATTCATGTACAGGTACCAGACAAAAAGAAAACAACACTAGTTGGGTTTCCATCCACCTTTTCTTATGCGCATTTTGTGAAAATGCGCATAAATACTTGAATGGAAACGCCAGAAATTCGAATAAAGGCAGCAAATGCGCATAAAAGTTTATACGCTTGGAGGGGGTGGATTTGTCAGCGTATCGATTAAAGGAAAATGCAAGTTTTTGTGATGGAAACAGATTATGCGAATTGAGCCAGAGTTTGTGGGTGAAGCTGCTGGACTTCACCCAGCGACGCCCCGGTCTCCCAGCTCTCCTCTCTGCACCGCAACACAAACGCGCTCCGTAACCCATAATGTTTTGTTTATGACGGTTAAGACTACACAAACACACGCCGTTAGTTATCCACCGCTACATTTATTGATTTTTCACCGGCTTCGTATGTAAACAGATGCACATGGAGGAGAGGAGCATAAACAAAACAGCTAAAAAGCGAGCGGACTTGCACAGTTCCCGACTGTCTTTCTGTGTAAATATCTCATGTTACAACATGAAAACCTGCGTCTTCAAGTGCGGCCTATATAATATGTACAGTATTTTCTTTTAAAATGTAGCTGGTGCGGCTTATACAGGTGCGTCTATAGTCCGGAAAGTAAGTAAATTGTCCATGATGTTGAGTGTCAGCTGAGTGTCAACTGTTGGATACAGTCACGCTCTCTTATGACGTAATCTCACAGTGCACTCCTCCTAATCGCAAAACACTAATGAATGGAAACGGGCATAAATTCGCTTTGCTTTTTGCGCATTTTTACAAAATCCGCTTTTAAATTCGATACGACTTGGATGGAAACCCAGCTACTGATTTTTAGACAAGAGATTGTATGAGAATCCTTAGCTCTTGTTTATAACACATGTATCACATATAGCCGTAATCCTCTTCTGTACGGTTAATCCTAAAGATATTGCAATATATTACTTGAAGACGATATTGGCCAACTCAAGTGGGAATCTGCAGCTGGATTCATATTGTCATAAAAGTTTAATGTAGACAAACGTTTATTATCTCAACAGTACTTTCTGAGAGAAAACAAAAGCTCCTGTATGTTAAAAAGGGACTCCAGCAGCAGATTCACATCTGTGGTGATGGGAGAGATAGAGAAAACATCTGTAACACTTGTTTCTCAGGATGACAAAGGCGCTCACAGAGGCAGAAGGTCCCTCGTGGAGAGAGAAGCTTCCCCCCATCCCCGCAGTTCCTTTGTCAGTCAGAGAGAAACTCAGCCAGAGAACCACAGCAAACACGGCTCAACAAAACCCAGTGCCGCAACACAACGGCACCACGCAAACAAACAAACCAGGTGAGAAGACTCGTGGTAGCTGGATGGGGGGATTTTATTTTACTGAAACCAACTTGTTTGTTTCAGCAGATTTAATTAAAGGACAATTCCAGGCGAATTCAACTCGGGGGTGTATTTTCATATCATTTTAGGTCTAAAAGAAGGAATCTGAAGATTTTCAGTTTAATTGCTCCTGTTTTGCAGTAGTTGCGTCTGTCCCCGCATCGCCACGGCAGCAATGAATGGGAGTGGATGTAAGTTCTGCTGTTTAGGCTGTTTACATCCCTCAAAGCCGCAATTTTTTTCCACAGACAGCGTCAGATGG
The DNA here is from genome assembly GCF_045865225.1 of Trachurus japonicus. Taxonomy (NCBI): domain Eukaryota; kingdom Metazoa; phylum Chordata; class Actinopteri; order Carangiformes; family Carangidae; genus Trachurus; species Trachurus japonicus. The sequence goes on from NC_140911.1 coordinate 19,411,087, forward strand.
CTACTCAAACATGCACCGAGAAGTTTATTTACTTCAAGCAAGCCGACATGTTTGTAAAACTAGATCTAATTCAAAGTCTCCCAGAGTCTCACGCAAGCCCGAAGTTGCAGTGCTGGTGTGTTCAGGTGCAGTGGGAGCTACCACTTGTGTCATAAACACAGGAATATCAACTCTTTACTTGCTTCAAGTGTACATTTTTTTCCACATACAGCGTCAGATGGCTACTCAAACATGCACCGAGAAGTTTTTTTTACTTGAAGCAAGTAAAGAGTTGATATTCCTGTGTTTATGACACAAACGGTAGCTTTTCCCACTGCACCTGAACACACCGCGCACGGCAACTGGGTCTCGTGCGAGACTCCGGGAGACTTTGAATTAGATCTAGTTTTACAAACATGTCGGCTTGCTTGAAGTAAATAAACTTCTCGGTGCATGTTTGAGTCGCCATCTGACGCTGTCTGTGGCTTTGAGGGCTGGAAACAGCCTAAACAGCAGAACTTACATCCACTCCCATTCATTGCTGCCGTGGCGATGCGGGGACAGACGCAGCTACCACAAAAAAGGAGCGATTAAACTGAAAATCTTCAGATTCATTCTTTTAGACCTAAAATGATAGGAAAATACACCCCCGAGTTGAATTCGCCTGGAATTGTCCTTTAAGTTGCTGAGTATCAACATTTTACATCTTTTGTGCCCCTTTTAACTCATTTTACCATCTGACTTGTCCTTTCCATCGTCCTCTCCTCTTGCCAGCTCCCAGTGATAAAGACATAAAAAAAGGCCAGGCCCTGAAAGAAGAAGGCAATGCCCTGGTGAAGAAAGGACAACATAAGGAGGCTATAGAGAAGTACAGCCAGAGCCTGAAGCACAACCCCTCTGAGGTCACGACCTACACCAACAGGTGGGCCGACTCATCGCACCTACACCTGTTTTAAGAGTCTTTCAAAGAGAATAGATATTTATTAAAATTAAATTATGAAATAAATCTTAAATGAAAAGGTTTAACAGTGATTCATGGAGCCATTGATTAGTGATTCAGTTATTAGTGCTTTATAGATCTGGAACTGAACTAATGCTCCAGCTGCAGACTGAATTGTTTCTATCAGTGGATGAATGTTTGTATACATTTTGTTGGTGTTAATTATCTCTATATTACCAGATCTTCGGGAGTTTAAAAATGTTTACACATTTCAACTGAATTCTGTGAACCGCATATATTTTATTTTATCACTCCATGATTAGAGCTTTGTTCTCCAGCAGCTCCTCACCTACACCGACCCAACCAGATCTCACTGTGTCAGATTCACACAGACAAATTAAATACATCACCCTCTGCTTTATGAGAAGATATTATGTTAAAGGGATAGTAGCATTTTTTATGATCATTTTGTATGATCTACAAATAGCCCCTAATATAAGTACTTTAATTGCAGTAGAAGACTCTCTGCACTCCTCCCGTTAGCAACGCCAGCCCATAATAGCCCTGCCCAGAGATTTACAACATACAGTGCTGTGAATGGACCCAAAGAAACGGCTTTTCGCTATAATATCATTTTTTCCAGCCCTTCAAAGTGCAGGAAAAACACAGTTTTTATTTGGACCTAACCAACTGCTGATCGGCGGGCGCTAACCCTGGGCGGAGGGATACGTGAGTTGGTTAGGTCCAAATAAAAACTGTGTTTTTCCTGCACTTTGAGGGGCTGGAAAAAATTATATTATAGCGAACAATGGAACTGTGTATTTTTTTTTCATGTAAAACCTCTTTTAGGCCCTGAAAATAGGCCGTTTCTTTGGGTCCATTCACAACAATGTATGTTGTAAATCTCTGGGCAGGGCTATTATGGGCTGGCGTTGCTAACGGGAGGAGTGCAGAGAGTCTTCTACTGCAATTAAAGTACTTAGGGGCTATTTGTAGATCATACAACCCCACTTTAAAAAAATGCTACTACCCCTTTAAAATGAAGATTGGAGAACCAATTTTTTCAGTCCAGTGCGAGTGAGTTTCCTGATGTTTGAATTTGATCTCTCTCTCTCTCTCTCTCTCTCTCTCTGTCTGTGCGTCTATGTGTTTGTGTTTGTATATGTGTGTGTGTGTGTGCAGAGCGCTGTGCTACCTGTCAGTGAAGCAGTACACAGATGCCATCAGAGACTGTGATGCGGCGCTGATGATTGACAGCAGCAACATCAAGGCTCTCTACAGGAGGGCTCAGGCTCAGAAGGAGCTCAAGGTGAATCCTCGTCACCGTTTCCCCCACACAGAGCAATCACACGTTACACACCAGCTTCAGTCCGTCTGTCTGTCTGCCTGTCTGTCTGTCTGTCTCTCTGTCTGTCTGTCTGTCTGTCTGTCTGTCTGTCTGCCTGCCTGCCTGCCTGCCTGTCTGTCTCTCTGTCTGTCTGCAGGCTCTCAGGGGCGGATGACAGAATTCAAGCATTTCCTGTCTTCAAAATAATTGCTGTTGTTTCCCCTGGCAGCCTCTCCTCATTAGTATGCCATGCACATTGCACACACATGCTAAACTGTGGTTTAGACTGAAAACCAGGAAGAAAAGAAAGAAAATCTCCAGAGTCAAACAAAGTTGTTTAATCATATGTGACCCGCTCCATCAAAATGAGTCGGAAGTCGCAACGTTCTATTTTTAGATAATCAGCTGATAACATGGAAAACCCATAGAAAATCAAAAAAAATGTTTTACCCTAATTTCAAAGCAATGACATTCAAAAACAATCTCCCAAAGTTTCACAGTCCAGATAATTGAGAAAAGGCACGAAAATGATTATTAAAGTTGACCTGCAACTTAAACCCTCTGAAAATGAGCGTTGCATCGGTGCAAAACATGAAATATCTCCTGAACCGTTCATGATAGAGACGAGCTGTAAACTGCATCTGAATCGCGGGATTCTCCGCTTTCCAACGGTCATTGAATGTTGCCTCTATGACGAGAAGGGACGGGTACAGAAACAGATGCTAAACCGAGTAGCATCGACGCTAACAGAGCGTAGCATCGATGCTAACAGAGCGTAGCATCGATGCTAAACCGAACGTAGCATCAATGCTAAACCGAACGTACACGCTTGCACATGTTTTACAAAATGTCAACAAAACATGACAACTTCTGAACCGTTTATGATAGAAACGAGCTGTAAAAAGCATCTGAATTGTGAGATTCCCTGCTTTCCGAGGGTCATTGAATGGTCTCTATGACAACAAGGGGCCGTATAGGGAGCGTGTAATCACGTGGTACAGGAACAGATGCCAGAGTCACTGGCAAAAACTTTAACTGCTATTTTCTCAGGTTTTAGAACGGAATAAGAGAGTAGGAGATCGTAATTCAAATGGCCACATCTCGAAAACCATCAAATGTATGACTCTGACTAGGGTATCATTTTAAAGCTTATTTTCTAATCTTTCCATTGATACCAAAATCTCAACTTTGAAATTTGGGTCACTGTGACTCATTTTGATGGATCGGGTCACATATCAGCATTAGATCTTTCACATGTCATATTTGCTTGGGAAAATCCACATCAATGAGTTTAGTAGAGTTGTTGTGACCAAATATCAGGTGCTAATAAATTCATATGCTGCACATTTCATTTATTAGACTCTGAGGGAAAATAACAGCCATAATCCATAATATAGATTTAGTGTATCACGGTATTCCTGTCTATTTATCAATGGTGGGCAGCGCTGGTTTGATCCATGTCCTTGTGGAAGCATTCAAACCTGCTGCCAGAAGTATCCATATCAGTTTCTTGTCATAATTACACTGTTGAAATGGGATTGTATCCAGGATTAAAGGTTTATTGTGAAGCTTTACCGGCCTTACTGCCCTCAGCACTGTGTCGGGTGGTATGCTGCTCATTTCTCTCTTTTTAGGGTTAGGGTTTCAGACCATTGTATTTGCCTTCCCTTTGACTTGGGTTGTATAGTAATATTTTGATAAATTGTTCAGCCCTAAACATGATGTGATCCCCTGGTTTGTATTATACCAAATTTATGATAAATATTGTTCATACGATACATTCTGATTACTACTGATAATTGAACGTGATTGATATTTAATGAAAAATCAGGAGTCACTTGGGACACGTTATGCATGTTGTTGTAGCACTGATTTTCCCTCTTTGACAGTCTGAACAGTGACTAAATGATATTGGAGCCATCCTTACAGGTTTCTGTCCCATCAATTTGTGCAGGAAAGCAACGTCAATTCATAAATCACATTTGTTATGACTTCACAATGTGTCCCCCATCCTCATCCTCTTTCCAAACACCCTGCCAACTGAGCGTTAGTGCTATTAAAACAGTGATTGATTTGACCAGAACTTCATCATCTTAGTTTGGAGTTTAGCACTGGTTTTGTTAAAGGGATAGTAGCATTTTTTTAAAGTGGGGTTGTATGATCTACAAATAGCCCCTAAGTACTTTAATTGCAGTAGAAGACTCTCTGCACTCCTCCCGTTAGCAACGCCAGCCCATAATAGCCCTGCCCAGAGATTTACAACTTACATTGTTGTGAACAGACCCAAAGAAACGGCCTATTTTCACGGCCTAAAAGAGGTTTTACCTGGAAAAAAAATACACAGTTCCATTGTTCGCTATAATATAATTTTTTCCAGCCCTTCAAAGTGCAGGAAAAACACAGTTTTTATTTGGACCTAACCAACTCACGTATCCCTCCGCCCAGGGTTAGCGCCCGCCGATCAGCAGTTGGTTAGGTCCAAATAAAAACTGTGTTTTTCCTGCACTTTGAAGGGCTGGAAAAAATTATATTATAGCGAACAATGGAACTGTGTATTTTTTTTCCACGTAAAACCTCTTTTAGGCCGTGAAAATAGGCCGTTTCTTTGGGTCTGTTCACAACAATGTATGTTGTAAATCTCTGGGCAGGGCTATTATGGGCTGGCGTTGCTAACGGGAGGAGTGCAGAGAGTCTTCTACTGCAATTAAAGTACTTAGGGGCTATTTGTAGATCATACAACCCCACTTTTTAAAAAATGCTACTATCCCTTTAAAACCAAAACAATCACAAATGGGTCATTTTTATCATTTATTTTTCAATGAGCTCTTCCATGACTCCATGACAGTAGCTGATTGGAGAATAGAACGTGTGGCCGTTCAGTTTCCAGGTTCAGGTCTTGACTGTTCTGTCGTGTTCTGGCTTTGCACCACAGGACTTCACGACCTGCGTGGACGACCTGAACCGCCTCCTCAGAGTGGAACCAAAGAACACCGCCGCCCTGAAACTGCTGCAGGAAGTGCAGAAGAAAAAGTGAGGACACATCAGAGAGTAGAAGAAACGTTTCCCCCCCCCCGTGATTTACAACTCAGAAACTCCGACGTGACCTGTATGCAGCATCCGACCTGGAGTCTGTTGCCTACGACAGGATGCGCTCTCACCTTGTTTTATGTTTGTTGTTGTTTCTGCTGACAAGTTAAAAAGCTTTTTCTTTTCTTTCTTTTTTTCCTTCATTGATTTTGTCCTTTTCTTTATTTCTTTGTGACTGTGAAACCACGACTGCAGCTCTGCTCTGTCTCCACCTGCTCTAAGTGCCTGCTCACATTAATTTGTTCTGCGTGTGTCAAAATCACCTGTTCATGTTTTGAAATCTCTGGGATCATCGTGTAGGGAACATGTGTTCATGTTTGCAAAGTTAGAGCCATCATGAAGTTGCAGAGTGACCGACCACAGCTGAAGACTCAGCTTCTCACATTTTTCTTGTTTTATTTGTGTCAACCTGCTTCTGTTTTCACTTAAAATAAACCATAATAAACAGAAGGATTTGTGTTTTTGTTTTTTTGAGAGGTCTGACAGTGATCAATCAATACTAACGAAGAAAAGAGGACTGGCAGTTTGCATTTTCATTTTCATGTTGGCAAGTAGCAAGGTGACGTAAATGTAAATGAAGCTGCTTCACGTTACGTATTTTATTGTCAGACCATAAAAATTAAATATCGGATACTGCTTTCATTTTATTGTTAAAAAAACAGTTTAGCGGTCAAATTTGAATTAACATTTTGAATATTTTACATTGTCTATCAGACAGTACGACTGAATGAGTTAATGTCACTTTTCCCCTCTTCATTTCAAGATTTGAGACACTCAATTGTCTTTGCACAACAAAATTTAGATTTGGCAACAATCCATCCATTTAGCAGCATTTGTAAGAAAGATCTATGTCGATATGTAAAGATGATACATCTTAGCTGCTAATATATTCAAATAACTTTAAAATAGTCATGATAAACAATCCTTATAATACGAAAATAAAAGTAAAATTGGGGAATATTACACTGCATATTGCATTTCTTGGGAGCTAAAGCTTAAGTAGGCAGCCCACCGCCTTTATGTGGCCCTTCTTTCACATACGTACATTTGTGAAAATGATTGTGTAAATTTTTTACTCACGTTACAATTATAATGCTACTATAGAATTACAGGAAATATGACTGATTGCATGAGGTCATGACCTGTATGTATTACTGTAGGGCTGTCAGAGTTAAGTTAATGCGATTAATGTGAAAAAATTCATGTCAAGTGACCTAGGTTGTCATCATCTGTCTCTCCTCCCCTGTGCAGTTCCTCTTTTATTTTGAAGTTCAGTGTCCTGTCTTCCTGTGATTACCTCATGTACCAGGAGCACAGTGGAAGTTACCGATGTAAAAACTGATGGAAACACTGATCGACATCGAGACTGAAAGATGTCAGTGCTGCGTACACTGGTGTTAGAGTGATCTCTCCATTAACTAGAAGGTGTTTAGGAGCTGATGGCTGATAGACAAGCCTAAATGTACAGCTAGGGCTCTGCACATCTGCATTCAATACAATTCAGCCAGAACTTCTACTGGCAAAGATGATTCAAATGGAGATTAATCCTCATCTAGTTCACTGGTACCATTCATTTTTCACGAATAGAAACCAGATAGTTAAAGTTAACCAGACATACTCATCTTCTATTGTTACTAACTCAGGAGCACCTCAGGGCTGTGTGAGCTCTCCGTTGCTTTTCACACTTTATACTGATGATTGTAAAACAGAATGTCCAAATACTTTTATTTTGAAATTTTCAGACGACACTACACTGTTGTCTTTGTTGAGCCCTGAAGATGATCCTTGTGTTCATCAGCATGCTACAGACAGATTAGTGAAGTGGTGTGAAAACAATTCACTCATTATTAATTCAAAGAAAACAAAAGAAATCATTTTCCCAGTGGGTTCATACCCTCCACCAGTTACTGTACATAATGCTGAGATTGAACAAGTTTCCTCCTATAAATATCTGGGCATCTACGTGGACGCTACTTTGTCCTGGAGTGTACATGTAGACTTTATTTGTTGCAAAGTACAACAACGTATTTATTTTTTGAGAAGATTGAGGTCATTTGGAGCAAACAAACACATCCTGTTATTATTTTTTCAGTCTATAGTGCAGAGTGTTATGCAGTACGCAATTAGTGCCTGGTTTAGTTGTTTGTCTGTCCAACTTAAAACCAAACCAACCAGACTGCTACATATCTGTTCAAAGATTGTGGGTCAAACTTTGGAGTTACATTTTCAAGCAGCTACACTAAAAGAATGTTGTCCCTTGCAAGTAATATCTCATCTGACCCCTCTCATGTGTTATTCGAGGAATATCAGCTTCTGCCATCAAACAGAAGGTTTAGAGACTGAACAGGCTGAGGAACTCTTTTGTCCCTCAGTCTGTCAAACTGTTAAATCAGAGTTTGGTCTCTATAGACCCTAAGGTTCATGTACAGACTGAGCACTGGCTGTTGCACCAAGACACTTTGTAATGTTGGATTTATGTTGTGAGGAGTTAGGAGGTAGTTTGTGTTTTTCTTTAAATGTGACCTTTGAGGGTAACATTTATGCTTTCTGTAAATGTATGTTTTTTGTATTTTGTTATTATTTATGTGAAACTTTGGACGTCATGGGACGCAAGACAAATTTCAGAGTGATCTGATAATAAAGTATAATCTTAATCTTAATAAGAAGTTAATATTGTTGATAGTTGTAGTACTGCAGACCATGTTTGCATCAGGAATGCTAAAATCACCACTGATTTACAGTCCATGCCGTGTTATTTGGGTTTATTTTACAGTTTCTTCTTTTTTGGGGGGGTCAGTTTGCCTGTGGTTCATTGAGGTTTAGGCAATAACGGTGAAGTGTGGTCTTTACCTCAGCCCAGCCAACGTTGTTGTAGAGGGGGCAAAGAAATAGTTGAGTGTTTTTAAGAGACCAAACAAGATTTTTTCTTTAAAATTCAGTTTTAATGATGATACCAGTGGGGGAAAAAAGTTTTTATGTCTCAAAATAGACTAAAGAAACATAATCTAAAGAAATGTTTAAAAATTATTTATTTTTGGAAGTTTTGGGGATTTGTTGACTGTAGGCAACATTGTACCATTACGGTTCATCATCTACTGTATTAGAAACACCGACCAGTCTCTGTAGACTTTCACCTTCACTGGCCTCATCCTCATAATAGCCTGATGTTTACTTTACTGCATCCAAAATCAAATTTATTAAGGATAAAAAACAAAATGATGATGAATTAAATGTTTTTGAACATTATATTTACATCTAAACACACACTACCATAGTCTCATAATGCAATATTGATTCCATAATGGTCCAGTGTCGCCTCAAGGCAACGTTGCAATTTTCTATAATGGTACGTTGTTGCTTTCGGGCAACAGGTGCATTTTAATAAGTTTCCATTATTTAATAAGTAAATAAATTGCATGGAACTATTAAAAATTAAACTTTACTAATCTATTAGTGTAAAAAAAAAAATTTCCAGATGAAAAAGGGCCAGGAAGTTCCTGTATGTTTTCAGACCGTTTTAGTGGAGCAAAATGGCAAACCTGTTTCCTTTGAAAAAGTCTGTAAAAAAGGGTTTCAGTGGCTTCTTGAAAGTCATGTGATTGTTAAAGCATTGTTATTGGTTCTCTAAGGTCTCTTCTCTTTTTTAAAGTATTACAGCATTAAATGGGATGAATTGTGGAGATGTGACAGGCCAGAAAGTGGTATGTTGCTGCCTGAGGGCAACATGGTACCATAGTGCAGTGGTTCTCAACTGGTGGGTCGGGACCCAAAAGTGGGTCGCGGACCCGTTCTGGATGGGTCGCGGACAGCTGATCAAAAAAGTAAATAATATTTAATGCACATCTGATGTTGGACATGTCTTTTATTTTGAAAAATAACTTATATTGAAAGGCACGAGACACGTGAACACATGCAGTTGTAATGCTCCTCCTCACTTTCTGATTATTTGCTCTGAATGCAAAGATATCAGTTTCTTATTAATGTGGCCTGATGCAGTGAATCTTGTTTTGTTTTGTGGGTCTTTATTTTGTGCAATTTGATATTTATTCACTTTTGTGAACATGCTCTGAATGCAGAGATGCATTAGAAATCAAATATACTGTTTTGTTGGTCTCCATTTTGTGCAGTTTGATATTTTTTTATTCACTTTCGTACATGCAGTTGTCATGGTAACTCCTCAGTTTTATTCATGTGCTCTGAAATGCACTTTGCTCAATAAAGAGCAAAATGAGTTTTTAAAGGCTTAAAAAATAAATAAATCTTGGTTTGAATTCTATAAAAGTGGGTCACGACTTAATGACCATGGGAAAATGTGGGTCCCAGAGTGAGACTAGTTGAGAACCCGTGCCATAGAGGGTTAAGTGACATTTGCTTGTCACTACTGAATTAGAGTAGTAAAACCATTTGCTGGTGAAATAAACAGAGCTTTTCTTTTTCTCAATTTGCCCAGAATTCATTGTAGAAGCACTTTATGCAACAGATGGATGTAGACGGCCTGAATCTGACTCTTCTTTCAAAGCAACAGTTCAATTCTCTGTATGGAAATGCAGAGGGATGCTAATCTTTCCTCTCGCCTGATGAACATTTGCATTCGTCTTAACTGTAGAACTAAACTTGCCCATGAACTACGGGGGAAGTTCAACCCGTCTTCCCAACACCCGTCACGTTGTGTGTTCTCCCGTCGGTCCTCTTCCGCGTCCACGTTCACCCACAGAGCTCAGTGTGAAACAGAAACAGAACAGGGCTGGTTCAGAACTGATAAAACCTTTATTTCATTTTAAATTGTCTTTTACATTTTGTCCTGTTTATGACATGTAAAGTGAAACTAGAGTTGGAATTTTTTTTTAAAGACATACACAAATCTAGTATTACGTCAATGTGTGGTGGGGGGGAGGGAGGTGACGAGGGTTGTTTTTTTTTTTCCTTTTTTTGTCATTTTCTCTTTTTTAATCGGGGTCCCAAAGCTAAAGTCTAAAGTTTTCACAACCACATGCGCTAAGCAATAAAACCGTCACAGAAGCAAAACTTTTTTTTTTTTTGTTGGTTTTTTTTGGGTAGTTTTTTTTTTTTTCCTTTTTTATTTTAAGCAGAATACTGGTCAGTAAAAACAAAATGATTTGAGATACCAGATATACAGACAGGCTCGGTGCCACATTCACTACTGCATGGGATCATTTTTTTCCTTAGAGAGCAGAGATAACTGATAAACTTTCGTCTGTTCAGCTAACGAGAAAAGAGTGGCAGGGAGGAAACTTTGCTTTTTTTTGTTTTTTTTTCTCTCTTTTTTAACCTTTGTAACGTCAGTGCATGAAAACATTTGTCCCCGGCAAAAGAAAAAAAAACAGAGACATGACTTTCTCTACACCTACAGAGTGGAATGTCGAGATGGTTCATGACAAGGTTATTGTGACACTGAGAAGAAGAGCTTCGACCGTTGGCTGACTCGTAATTAAAAAACGCTTCTCAGAGTTCAGGACTGGAGAGATGGGTCTGGGATCAGGTTCAGGATATTTTGTCGTCTGGGAAAAAACGGTGAGCTAAATGTACCAAGAGCTGCTGACTGTTTCCTCTCCGGCCTGAAAACAGAAACCGTGATCTCACTTCCACAAACAGATGATTGGCTGATCGGCTGCTGGGATTTTTTGGCTCCTTCAACACGCTCGAAATCACTAATCAATCGCTAATTATTTCTCCAATCTAACTAACTAACTAACTAACTAACCCTTTATGCTTTCTCAACTCAAACTCCAGATGTCTGAGACCATGTCACCACTGTTTCACCTGTTTCATGCTCGACAGAGTGCAGCTCTCCCCACATGAAGCCTGTGGTAGATTCACTTGGTGATAAATGCTGGCGTGCGTTCAGCAGCGAGTGCAAACTCAGGACTTCTCTCGACGCGTCGGTACAAGCAAGCAGTGAACGGGCAGAGAGGGGGGGGCGAAGAGGAAGAGTACTAAAAAGCCGAAGCGTATACGCCAGGAGCCGAACAACATCGACAAACCGTTTTCATTTTTCCTTTAAGATGGATTTACAGTTAAGCTCTAAAAATGTTTTACAATTTTACAGTTTTCAAAAAATATGGAAAGGAGGAGTTTTAATTCTTTTACACACGTTTAAAAAAAAAAAAAAAAAAAGAAGAGGAACAGGAAATGGCGGATGAATGTACACAGAGGTGAAGGGGTTAAGTTCAGCTCTGATGGTCTGAGGTGGATCCAGGTCCTGTCTGAGTCTTGGCTCTCAAACACGAAGGTGGAATGTTTGTCGTTTGTTCGTTGTGAATAAAACGTGGGCTCCTTTCAGAAACTGAACAGCAGCAGGTGAAACACTTTGTTTTTAGGTTCGTCAGTGTCACAATAATTAATAATAATAATAATAATAATATGCAGCCTTGTTGGACCCTTCTGTATAAGCCTCAGCAGAAAGGCACTGCTGCTCAGACACGCCCCCTACCAGCCGATGGAGGAAAAACTAAGCATCACAGTGTTTGTTGAAAATAAATGGACAGTTTAATCACCTTTTCTTGTTTTGTTTAAAGTGGAATAAAACCGGCCGTGAAGCCGGTCACACTAAGAAAAGCCAAAAGAGAAGGGATGGATGGACAACTATAGAAATGCATTAATTCACTAGAGAGGAGGAGGAGGAGGAAGGAGGAGGAGGAGGACAGGATGCACTGAGATGTCAGGAAGGAGGGAAACGGAGGAGAGATTAGAGGAGGAGGAGGATAAAAACAGGGGGATTTGCATCTAAAAACATGGATTCATCTGGTGGTCTGAATAAAATCCACCCTGCTGCTGCTGCGAGGCCGCTGGTCTCAGCCGTGGAGTGCCATGATCGAGGGAAAGGAGGGATGAATGATGGAGTATTTTCTGCTGTGCCCCCCCGCCCCCCCATCCCCCCTCCCCCCCCCTCCTCCTGTTTTAAAATTCATTGTGAGGGTCAGGTGCTATTCATGCTGTTGGTTATACAGAAGGGAAGTCGGAGGCTGGAACAAGTGGCTCGAGGGAATGAATGGGCTGTTTATGTACGAAGAGAGGAAGAAGAGAAGAAAGAGGAAGAGAGATAAAAGGAAGAGGAAGAGAGTGGGGATGGGTCAACAGTGAAGTGCGCTCTAGTTCTCTCCATCGCCGGTCTCACCCTCGTCTCCCTGGTTTTCTGATGTCCAAAGCTGGAGGTAGAGAGAAGAGAGAAGAGAGAGCTGTCAGTCATTTCAACACAATAACGCTGCCTTGGATTCAATTATTAACCGATGCCTTGACCGACACTTTGATGCATTGTCACCATCTACACACACATACACACACACTGTCCTGTTTCTTTCTCTCTTATTCATGTTCATCTCATACATAAATCACACAACGGGTAGGAAGGTTACAAAGTTATAAAGTAAGATCAATGAATATAACAGGGTATATACAGGAATCTTGAAGTTAATTTCAATACCCTTTTAAGACTTTTTCAAGACCTTCTCAACATTTTTTAACACCTCACCGCCACATCAAGCTGTAACCATTTACATCAGTGACACTTATAACTGAACAGTTTTAGTTTTTGTGATAAAGACTATAGACCACTATGATACAACATAATTTAAAAAAGGCTGCAGGATAATAAATCAAAGCAAAGTTTATCAAAAAAAACATTGCTCAACTCTCAAAAAAACAAAAACAACAATCTTCTTTTCTTTTTCATGAACCAGTTCATCTTTGTTTTTTAATAAACCAAATAAATTCACACACTTCCGCAATGTTTTTTAGGACTCAAACTCTTGGACAGCTAATTCAGAAAAAATACCTTCAAAATGTAAGACTTTATAAAGTCATGAAAATACTTTTTAAGGGTCTTAATTTTCCCAAAATTGATTTATCACCTTTTAATACTTTTCAAGACCCCGCGGATACCCTGTGTAAATAAGAAATCTAAATTGTTACATCCAGTATTTTCCCTTAATCAGGGCCAACAGGCTCTGCTCAGAGGCAATGACCTCTGCTGCTAGGCAACTCTTACACACCTGGCAACACTAAATTATTATTAGTTTTTTTAAATGTAAATAATAATGAAATAATAAACAACAAAGTACTGAAATTGAGCTGTTGACTGACGAACTAGTTTCTTACTAAACGCTCTTCATCATCATGAGACGACTCCTCCACTATTGTTGCATAATGTTTTTCCTCAATGTGGCTCAACCTACGGCTGATACCCATTAGTAACACAGATCTTTTCACTCTTCCACCCCCTTAAATACAGTTTGTTTTATGCACAACACTGATAATGATACGTAATCAGCTCCAAATGATAACCAATATAGATATGGAGATGTGATTCAATCTCTAAAAAGCAACAGCTGCCAGGTAGAAATACAAAGTCAAAGTCTTACACTGAATCATCAACCTCTTTTCCACTGAAATTACCAGGTGTGTCTTTTGTTTTGTTTTTTAAAACATGGGTTAACCTAAGATTGACTCCTTTTCCACTAAAGAACATTAATTGAATGGATGTAAGAAAAAAAAAAGCCATCTAAATTGTGTTTATTTGTTTATTTTCTCTTGCATTTAACAAAATGCACCAATTATAGAACTGTTAAAGTGCTTTATCAATATTGATAAAAATAGTAGCAAGTTAAAATCTTGATATCTATCCCTACAGAGGACTTGTGATTCTTCCAGTTGAGTAGAATAAAGAAGTGGTTGTGGTGGTAGTAAATCAACTGACTGAGGATTGTGCGAGAAGTTACAGGGTAGGCCTAGTACTACTAACAACATTTTCATCTAGAAATGAGAAAAGCAAAAGCAGGAAAGGCCTTGTTCTCAGATCATCATCTAGAGACCTGACTGTCATGTCATTTTTGCATTGGTTTTTATGGGATGACTTGCAAATTTGTTGGCAGCCAAGCGTGAGAACCTTCATGCTTGTTCATAGATGTTCGTTGTAGTGATATGAAACATTAAAACCCAAATGTGTTTCAGTGATTGATCAGATCTGATCTGTGCAGAGGAAAAGAACAAACCAAACTGATGAACTCCTGCTGCGTTCACTGTGGTTTCTATCCGCAGATCATTAACCGATCAAGTTACCCGACAGTGAACCCACGACTCGTGTTATGAGTGAGTGAGTGAGTGACTGAGGGTTTACTCACAGTGAGGTTGTCCCTTAGTAGCTGCATGATCAGCGTGCTGTCTTTGTACGAGTCTTCGTTTAAGGTGTCGAGCTCAGCGATCGCCTCGTCGAAAGCCTGCGGGAGAGAAGGAGGTCACGTGAAACAGCAGCAGGCGATCCTCATTGACCCACATCACTTATTACTTAAAAAATTAGTGATGTTCGATACCACAAATTTCCTTTCCGATCCGATACTGAGTAAAATTCAGGCTGGTATCGGCGATACCGATCTGATACCGATACTTTCTACACCTAATGTGCCTGGTAAATCTAATAAAATAAAAAAAAGTACTGTAATTTTAAGTCATAGCTTCCTAAGGATACAAGACTTCAGAGTAACGTATTTATTTTAAACTCTGAACTATATTGAGGTAGTGGCCTCGTTTAGAATATAGCTGAAAATAGTGTTTCAAACACTAAAAAAAGAACATAAGTAAAATAATAAAACCATAAATTAAATAAGAATATGATAAACAAACATATATATTTTTTTAATTCATTCATTTATAATATTATTTATAATTTTCCCATAGATATTACAGACTTCGTCTTGACTGAAATAGCTCCACACCTGACTCCTTTCCGCTCCGCCATCGACTCTACACAGACTGACTTTGTGAGCAGGCGGAAGAAAAAGTAGTTCCTACCAACCGCGTGTCATTTAGACAAGATCTGAATAGTTTAGTTACTTTCCACTGTGTCCTGTTAATGATATGCATAACTACTAATGACTGAAGTATCAAAAGTATCGATATTTTCATTTGAGTATCGATTCTAGAGCACACAGACCTGGTATCGGAAGTATCGATATTTCAGTATCGATCTGCACATCACTATAAAAAATCCACCTCCCCTGCTATTCAGCTATGAGGTTGCCCCCTCCACTGTGGGCAAAATGCCTTCATTCAAAACGTAGCTCAACCACACTACAGGCTTGATGCCCAATTCTGACTTCTTGCCTATATCCGATTTCTTTACTTTACTTTATTTCTCACGACCACTCAAGTGGTTTGGAGCACAAACAATAAAACAATACAAATAATCAGACATAGCAAGAGGCAGTGGAGGCTGTACATGCTTTGTACATACATCTCTGACCAGGACAGAGCAAAAACTATCACTTAAACAGAGGAAGAACATGTTTCAGAAAGGCACCTAGCTTATAAATAACTTTTGTTTTATCAGACTGTAATAACAAAATTAGTTTAAACATAGATGGGCGATCTCTTACTGTCCATTTACATGTTCTATCAGAAGTGACCCATATCTGATAGCTGTATTTACACCTGCTGTGGTTGCATGAAACAAACCCACTGAATAGGAAATACGGTAGTGGTTTTTTCTAAAGACGGAAGATTGATTAGGTCACGTTATGATTCCATAATAGTCATAAACAAAGGCGAGTCTGGTGCTCAGTGAACACCTAGTCTGTCCCTACAAAATAAAGTTAGTGAAGTGTCTGCGTGGAGTGGACCTGTTGTGAGATGAACAGTTGTGTCACCGTCCGATCCTCCGTCGCTCAGTGAGGACGGGACAAAGCCTCTTGGACACATCTGTGTACATTGTTTTTCCTCTCTTGATTTCTAATCGGCTCGTTTCAGTTTTTGCCGGTTGGCAAACGTGAAATCTGGTGTTTCTCTTGCGCGTGCTCTCTTTCACACTCCCTCGCTCGCTTGCCCTT
Source organism: Trachurus japonicus (assembly GCF_045865225.1). Taxonomy (NCBI): domain Eukaryota; kingdom Metazoa; phylum Chordata; class Actinopteri; order Carangiformes; family Carangidae; genus Trachurus; species Trachurus japonicus. Next base: position 19,427,258 of record NC_140911.1, read on the forward strand.
GGTCCACATATAAATGAATGTTATATGAAAACAAGAACTAGTGAGGAAAAATGGTAGTTCAGGTCAGTCCTGCGTGTCAATCACAGGCTACAGAGGTTCAGCGAAACGTGTGGGCACGGGAATTAATATTGTCATTAATGACGTACAACGCACACTGCCAGGAAAGATCAGATCTGTCTGTTTAGACTGCAGACGTATTGGCAGATATCCAATATTTGTATCTGATTTATTTCCACATATAACGGGGGACATCCGATTCCATGCGTATTTGTCCCTGTGTTCACGTTACAGATCCGATCTGTGCCACTTGAGAGGAAAAAATGGGAATTGGGCCACTTGAACCATGCAGTGTAGAGACAGCCTAATACTGCTGCAGCATACCGCACTTAAATAGAAACTTGGGGTGTTTTTCGTGTTATTGCGTCTGCTCTGTCTGTACCAGATCCATGAACAGTGTGATGTACCCACCTGCTTGGCCAGGGAGCAGGCCTGCTCAGGGGAGTTGAGGATTTCATAGTAGAAGACAGAGAAGTTGAGTGCCAGGCCCAGCCGGATGGGGTGTGTTGGCTGCATGTCCTTCTTGCTGATGTCGAAAGCGTTCTGGTAGGCCTGCTGAGAGTTCTCCACTGTATCTGCACGACACAATCAATCACCAGTCACTTACTCTGCTGCACTCGGATCCTCGACATCAGTCTCAGTGACCCTGGTCAGTCCTGTCATCAACCACATGTCGTGCCAGTTTTGGAACAAATTAGAAATCTATTCTCCTGATTTCCTCCGAGCCAAGAGGCAGATCAGATAACATGACTTGGTTTATGCCAGGGGACGATATTTACGATGATCAAAGTCAAACGAATGAATATAAATGAGAGAACACAATCACAGCCTTCCACTGTCAGTCATAATTGAACCTTCTCAGTGTCCTAATGATGCTACGTCAGATTAAGATGAGGCAGATTATTCTTTACCAGAGATCGTGATCTGATCTGAGGTCTGTTATTAGGGTTAAAAAAAAAAAAGAGGTTCCTTTTGTTTGCTGTTAAACCAAACTTCATCACAGCCCACTAATATCTGCCATCCAACTTGAGAGCATGTTTATTAAACTCCAGATAAACCTTTGAAACTGCTCATGGCGGTAGGATACTTATCTTATATAATGTTTCAAAATAAAAGACCAGACAGTACTAAACAAACAGTTTTCTCTTTGACCAGAGGATCTGTAGTCTGACTCAGGGTTCCTACACATTTTAAATTTCCAAATTCCATACTTTTTCCAGACCCTAATTTCCAGACTTCCACTGCAAAAAAACTCAAAATCTTACCAAGAATATTTGTCTTATTTCTAGTCAAAATGTCATTTCTAGTCAAAACAAATCTCATTCTACTTAAAATAAGACTCATCACATAAAAAGTAGCTTGTTTTACTTCTTTCAAGCAGATTTTCACTTGAAATAAGTAGAAAAATCTGATAGTGGAGCAAGTTTTTTCTTTCTTATTACAAGCACAAAAATCTTGCTTTCACTGGCAGATTTTTCTACTTATTTTAAGTGAAAATTTGTTTGAAACAAGTGCAAATGATCTAAAAACAAGTTAATTTTTAGGTGATGAGTCTTATTTTAAGTGGAAAGAGATTAGTTTTGACTAGAAATTAGACATTTTGACAAGAAATAAGACAACTATTCTTGGAAAGATTTTGAGTTTTTGCAGTGTCTCAGTAAAAAAATTCAAATAATTTGTGACATTTGAGCCAATAGATGTGTTTCATGCTAATAAATTATGCAATTAATTTGTTTTCATTATTCCGAATTTGTATGCCATTATGTAACCAAATAATTTCCAGGAGATTGTAGCTAGGTAGCCTACAATAGCGCATACAAAATGTGAATAAGACTGAATAAGTATTAAGATAAATATATTTCCATACAATAGTTTCCATTTTCCATACTTTTCAAGACCTGGAAATGTATAAAATCAAATTCCATATTATTCCATACTTTCCATACTTGTGTAGGGACCCTGAAAGAATCATCTTGTTGACTGTGATCAAGGCCCTGAATCAAACATCAGATTGAATCCCATTAAGCTCCAGGGCTCATACTAAATTATGATTAACACTGATAAGATCAGCATGTTCTTAAATCGGGATCAAGTAGAAAAAGTCACAGAATGAAAGATCAATGAGAAAATAGAGTTGTATTTCACGACTGAATCCCAGATACTTACCCTTCTTTGAGTCCCCAGAGGCCACCTCTGACAGGTATCTGAAGTAGTCTCCTTTCATTTTGAGGTAGAACACCTTGCTCTCCGCCTGAGATGCATTGGGAATGAGGAATTTGTCGAGCAGATTCTGAAACAGAAAAGACCACCGAAAGGCTTTACAATCACTCAGACAAAGAGTGGGGGGAGATTCAAATGATTCTTGTTCCTCTTTTTTTTTTAGCCTATATTTTTGGGGCTTTTTATTGCCTTTAATTGATAGCACAATGGAGAGAGAGAGACAGGAAATAGTGCCTCGACATGGGGCAGCAGCTCTACCAAGTGAGCTAAACCCTGCCCCATCTTGTTATTCGTTTTAATAAGGTAATATCACTTTATTAATCCCAAGATCCACCTGACATCTTGTCATATGGACGTCAGTGTGGCCACTACGTCAGTTTCCCTCCTTGAAACCGATGAATCAGAATATCTGTGGTTCATCACATCCAGTTGAAAACAGTTTACAACCTGATCACTAAACTGCATGTCATGTAGAGCTTATAAAAACAGATCAAATGGTCAAAGTTGACATTGAGATTGAATGCATATTGATTCATTTCCAAATATCAATCATGCATTGTGAAACAGGCAGGAAAATACAAAAAAAACAACAAAAAAACCATCCTGCCATTCTTCTTGTCTCTGTGTCTGTGATGTTTTTCCACAGAAACATGACAAGAGTCAGTCTGTTACACTAAAGCTTGTGCTGCTTCCAGAGAGGAGCAGGAGATGAAAGCTAGCTCAGCTACCTAGCCTGTTAGCCTAGCCTGACCTCTGCCTGCACTGCTTCTCCTCTCTATGGGTGTTTCCACTGTGGCCCGTATCTATCAACCATAAGAAGCAGTTAATTATCGGTCATCAGAATAGGTTGAAATTATTCATATCATGCATTGCATTCCTTAAAGAAAAGGTTAGCAATGCTGCAACGTCTTAAGAACAGGAACAATTTGTAGCTTGCTTCTCCAACTGCTGGCAGAGCAAAGTGGTTATTCCTAACGAACATCTCCCCTAGTGAGGCCGTTAACAACACATGTGTCATTGTCATATCCAGTTCGGCACAAGTAATTTGAATAGCAGGGGTATTTTTTTCTGTGTTGTTGCAAATATAAATTTCTACAGATAAATGTCACTTTGAGACATGACACACAAGCATTATTCAGCCCATTTATATGAATTTATAACATTTGCTGGGTGGTGGGGCATCACTAACTTACAGCATGTGTCACTTTGTCCTCTCCTATCCTCATCTGATAGCTAAGTGGCTTTTACCCAGATCATCTGATAAGGACCAGTGTTACCACAGAGCATCTCCTCACTGAGACCAGCTTTGTCTCTCCGGTGGTTACACATTCAGATCGTTCAACCACACAGAGGCTCGATCTGCTGACTATTATAATAATATATGGCAGTGGCATGTGAACAAATTCAACCATAAACACACACATATAATATTTTACATATACACACACACACACACATGCAAGATCTGACATATTTTCCCCTTCCCAGCTTCCCACTGCCTGAAGACAGCTGTCCTTCCCTCCCTTCATTCCTACCGCATCACATCACTGCAGAGGCTTCCAGTTTGACCTTGAAGATATTATTAGATGTCTGCTCAGGGTTGAAAAATCTTGAGTCTGCTCTGACCTTGATTCAATTTATGTTCTAACCTATTCGGGACCTGAGAGAGCGGGGGGGTTGTTTATGAGGCCTAAGCTGAACAGCTAGAGATGTTTGTCTCAGCGACATTTCACGAGACTTTAGTCTCTTGACGCTGATTAAATCGGCAACTTAACTCATGTTAAGTGATGTTCTTAACTGGAGAAACTGACCAGAAATGTTCTGTCACAATCAGGGTTGTTGTGGTCAAATATAAAAGTTGTTTAGTTATAAAATGTCTCCACACACCTTATCACATCTACACACACACACACCACCTCGGGATGAGTACCGAATTCGGTACCGGCAGAATTCCCACATATTGATTCACTTAAAATCAGATGGTACCACATTTCGGTACCTGAACGCACCCTTGTGTACTGGAGGAGTGTCTGGCTGACGGGGACACAAAATGTGTATACAATTTATAAAACGGAAAGGTGAAATCCGGCGATCTGATTGGTTGTTAGCCGTGGTATATTGAGCATATACCACGGCTACTATTCTAAAACCTTATCACAGCGTAGGCTATCACTCCGCCTCAGGCACGTATGACTGGTATGAATGGAAGTTGTTGTCATGTATCCATGACAACGGACAGACAGCTGATGTTTTTACGATGTTAAAAAACAGACTAAAGTAGTTGAATCCACATGTTTAAGGTGAACTTTCACCTGCGGGGAGGGTTAACAATGGTAGAGGGGACTGAGCAGTGACATTAACCTGAAAAAAAGCGGAGGAAAAGACGAGATGCAGAGCTAATTTGGAGCTAACGTCTGGAGAGGTGGGACTATTTTTTTCACAGTGAGGCTATTTTATTGGATAACATGTATTTCTGGTTGAATAAAACTACATGAAATTGATTGTGTATCCCTCTTTTATATTGCATTTATTCGTAACCGTTTTATAAAAGCAATATATCACTCCAGTCCGTGGTATATGCTCATTATACCACTCTAAGGGGGTTGTCGTCCCTCTGCTTCGCGTCGGGCCGAACAACGCCCCTTAGCCGTGGTATAATGAACATATACCACGGACTGGAGTGATATATTGCTTAAATATACAATATACAAATGACTCAGGTCTGGTTGGACCTGGCCTTGGCCTTCATCTTTGTTTTTGGCCAGGTTCGTCACGGCTTCAGGTTGAGAATTAATGCTAGTGAGTCAAACCTCACTGATCCAGGCTTCAACAACCGCGGTTTGGGCCCAGGTCAGGTCAGGTCAGGCCAGGTAGCGTAGGCATACGGGGACCAGTTTCCAGGGACCCGGTATTGGTACCGTATTGGTTTAAATGTGGAAGGTACCCATCCCTCCCACCACCTCCTCTGTGCTCACACCAACTGTAGGTGTTTTCTCATGACTCCCTGTGTTGCCGCTTTAGTCAAAGAATCTCTTGATTCTGTACCGGGTAAATAAAAAAATAAAAAAATAAAAAAATGAAGCATGAAGCCAGATGCCTGTGTTGGGCAGCAATGCTAAAAACTGAGAAGAAAATTAAAGCTTTGTTTGACAACTCTTTCAACAGCTGCCAGTGCTGCTGCAAGCAACATTATTAGTGGCTCCATGAGAAACGCCATGTGACTGTTTTTCCTCCCTCAGCCAAGAGGGATCAGCTCTTTCCTCCGACTTCCTTCATCGCTCCGTCTTTATAGCTTCTGTCCTACTCCTCCCATTTATTTACTCCTGCCCATGCCTCACCATTTTCACACTGCCTTGCTCCATGCCTGCCTCTACCCGTCCCTCCCCTTACCAGCACGTCGTGGCAGATTTCTTGGAGTTCAGACTCAATCTTCACACGGTAATCGCGGGCCATCTGCTGTTTCTTCTCATTCCCCTCCGTCTTCTGCTCAATACTGGAGATGACGCGCCAGGATGAACGACGGGCTCCCACCTGAAGGCAACAAATACACTGTCAACCTGCTGCTGACTTCATATACACAACATATGATCAAGTTGATGGATAAATGGATTCTTGACAGTGTTATTTACTTACACACTTCAGGGAAATGTGTCAGTTCCTTTATTAATTATAACAAAACATTGTAACAAAACAACATCTATCTTAAAAAATGTGCAAAATTACAATCTTTAAATCCACATAATAGTTGCAAAAACAGCTTGATTTTTTCCAAATTTGTGCTGTCTCGGTCACAAATTAATAAAGTGATCATCTTCTGACCATCTCCTGTCCGAGAGTTTGTTTTCTTTTCTTTTGATTTTTTTTCATGCCAACCAAGGCAGGATGTTGTGTTAATGACATGTGTGCCATACAACCAATCGTGTGATGCCAGACAAACAGCACTAATAAAAGGGGCGAAAAATTGAAAAATTGAAAAACTAAGAGTCGTTCGGGAGCCGAAAGAGCTGGCTGTTGTTGGTGAACTGAGCCAAAAGACCTGGCCCACTGAAAGGGGACTGCCACCAGGACAAAAAATAAATAATTGTAGGGGAAATATTGTGACTTGGGATAAAGAAATACTGAGGTATGCATATAGAGTTTTGCTGAGTGAAGTAAACAATGGTCCCCAGGGATCATCTGAGCTGTAGGTGCTGGAGGCTGCGGCTGTAATAATAGGTTTTTAAATTAAGCTGCAGGCAAGACATTAAGTTTTCCTTTCAATTTATTCATAACTGCTCACTTTTCGCTTAATGTTAGCATGCTGGGCTACAGTACAACAAACCACGACGGATGGAGAAGTTGGAAATCCAGTTTTTCTCTACTGTTGTAAAAGAGAGAGAGATCGTATCTTAAATTTTTATGAATTTTAGGAAAATTATAATTCATGATTAAGTCTGAATTAGATTAACTGAATAAACAAAATACTAACAAACTATCCTAACTTTAGAACACGTAATGCTTCCAGATCATGTGACACAATTGTGCAAGTCATAGACAGCTTATGCTCTTTCCCACTGTATGTCCCATCTAAACATACCACAGCAGTGACTCACTGTTCTCCTGGTTGGGTTACAGTGAGTACTGAAACATGCAACAAAAAAGGACTGACTGGTACTTGATGCTGGCAAGCTAAAAAAAAACATGAAGTAAAACCTCAACGATAAATAGAGCAGCAGAGCTGGAAAACCTGAGGCTGCTTTTACAAAATTTGTGCTTCAAAGTAGAACTATAAAGTCTTCATGGAAAAAACAAAAATAATTGCAGCATAGGGAGTTCCTATGTCCAAAGTGCATAAGTGAACACTGTAGCTGTTAAATCTGTGCATCCTGCAACACCACTAACACTTAACAGCAAGAAGTTTGCCTTGGAAACATTTTCTGTCCATTTTTAGTCATGTGAAGTTGATGGTCAATTCCCTCGAAGGATATTTGTAAGAGAGAGAATGTTACTGAAGCTGAAACATTCAATTATATATGGACGTAGAGTCGTCTTGACCTCACTATCTGTGATCGTTTGCATCATTTCCTTTTTCATGCACTTAGTTTGTCTGATATTGGAGCTATGTGTTATTGTTAATTCCGACCGGTCACCATTAGTCCTCTCACCAGCCATTGCTGATATCTGTACAGGGGCAAAACTGCAAAAAAGACAAATTTATTTGTTCCCTCAGAGTTTGCCCCAACATGACATGCCAGCAAAAGATTCTAAAAATACCAATTTGGAACTGAATGATTTACATTGTAACGATCATGATTCCTGTCGCAGTTGGTGTTTGTGGAGATACCTACCACGTTCTTGTAGGCGACAGAGAGCAGGTTGCGCTCCTCATTGCTGAGCTCCAGGCCCTGCTCCGTCACAGCCTTCATGGCAGCCGCCATGTCGTCATAGCGCTCGGCCTGCTCTGCCAGCTTGGCTTTCTGCACGAGGTCGTTCTTATCCATCTTTTCAGCTACAGGAGAAGAACGGGAGACAGAAATCAGCATTTGGACATTTCATCCACCAGCTGGGAAAGGCAAAAAAAAAAAAGGACAATGCTGGAAAGTGAAGAGGCAATGACAAAAACTGAAGAACAAGTGTGAAAAGTATGTGTGTAAGATCTGTGGGTCCCCATAAAGCAAATGTGAAGGGGGAAATAAGAGTCAGGGATCCATTAGGGCAGAACAATATATAAATACCATCATATTGTGCTTACATGGTCAGATGAAAAAAAAAAAGAAATTTAAGTTAGAAAGGTTGTTTATTCCTTTCATAATGTAAAATTTATATGATTTTGGTTGAATCTTGTACCAAATGACGTGCCCCTTCACAATGTGTGAAAATATGAGTTGTTGGCCAGGGTGCCTCTGTGGCAATGCAACATTTACAATCCTAACCATGCTTAACAATGTTGTGAAACATATTACCTTGATTAAACAAAACTGCAGTTTCTGCAAGTTTGAAATTGAATTAGGCCATAATGTGAGTCGTGTTACACTGCAATTAATTGTGCAGCCTTACATGAGTCAAATTGAGTCATAAGCCCTTTTCACAGCTAAACGCCGCCCCAACGATGATCGGTTTCTACCAGGAAACTGAGGAAGTCCGTCTTATTGGACACATGGAGGTCGTCACAGAATGCTGCGCTCAACCTCTGTGCAAGAGTGGTGCGTGTCTGCGCCGCGCAACATACACAATGAGTGGTAAGCTGTGCGCAGCCTGCGCTCACCACGTCCTATGCGAAAAGGGTTTAACTGCTTAAAAGCTGAAACATGGTAAAGCTAATTGATAAACGGAATGGTTCCTAATATCATTACAAACAAACCGTCTATATGACTGGACCATGTGAACTTTAGCATCAGACCTACGCCTATTGTTATTGGCACTCACTCAGTCACTCTTTAAATTCACATTATAGGCACTACTGAGGGAAGCAGAGGGATAAGTAAACACAAGGCACACCAAACAAGCTAATTAACTGCTAAGCTAAAGGTGCTAGTCAATCTGAAGAGCAAGCAACAACAGAATAAAATGGAAAGGAAACCAATACACTTCCTGCAGTACTGCAAAAAATGGTCTCCAAGTCTCTACCCACTGAAATGTTTGATGTCTTTTAATTTGAAATGATCCCAGGAAGTTGCAAATTGGGGCAAACCAAAATAAATCTCCATACTACAATACCACCAAACTGTATGGTGAATTTGAAAGAGCAACAGCCAATAGTAGACACAATGCTCATCCAAGCATTGGTGCAACTTTTAGGACTTAGTCACATGACTTTCCGCTGACTAATTATGCAACGCGATGACTCAAATCTATCACTCCGTCAGTCAATCATGGACAACTGTGTTATGCATTTTGTGCACTATATGGCCAATCCTGCTGTTGCTGTCCATGCAAAAAAGTACCACATCAAATACACTGGCAGAGACATAACAGCACTTCATAAAATGTTAAAAACCCTTTCAGTTCCAGTGAAATGGCTGCTCCCAGTTATTTCATCCCCAGGGCTTTCTTCTCTCCAGATGAATCTGTAGGTCTAAGTAGGCCACAGCCTCATCTCAGCTCCTTTATCCTCACATAGTACATATCCACATATCACTCTGTAAACCCTCCACAGTTGGCTGTGACCAGCTTCAGGCACTGACATCGGCATATCCAATCAATCTTAATGACTTGTAAATACCCTTTTTTTTTTAACTGAACAGTTAACAAACATGTAATCAGGCAACCAATACCTTGATAATAAATTCACTATAGAAAACTGTTCATATCCATCCTATCTTCTCACTTAACAGGTTTGGTATGTTTCAGTTCCGGGTGCTTCACATGGTAGTCACCCATCCACCTGAAGGAAACTCAAACACCATTACATTGTGTTTCATGTCCCCTTGGAGATTTCCTGACCCTTGACCTCCCCGTGGAAGCAGAGTGAAGTGGATGAGCATTGCATAAAATGGGCATAAGAAGTTGTAACAAATCAATATTATAATTTCTCGATCGGTTTGCATCTTTATCAATTAAATGTAGATTTTCAACCAAATTAATTTTTTTTCCCCCAGGGGGATTTGGATACCAAAGTATTTCACTGAACATGATCATGGTTGCTTAACGCTGAAGATACCAAGTTCTGGGCAAATACATTAAAGGCCCCATAGAGTCGGGCGTACTGTGAGCGGTGCGAAATCCGCGCGCACTGTCCGCGGACGTTTAAGGTTTCATAGTCGAGTGTACGGTGTCACATTTAAATTGTCCGGCGGACGTCCGCGCGTACTTGTGGCGGACACAACGTGTACGTCCGCAGAGTCCTTTTCGCCCGACTACGCCCCAAAGATGTTCATCCGTCGTTGTGAACCATTGGATGCATGATGTAAACACGTGAGAACATCTCACAGCAAATCTTGCGCATTAGCACAAACATCAACAGAGCCACTGGGAGCTGGTACTACGACGAGGCTAAAAACAGAGATCAAATTAATTTTTCCCAAACAACTTTTTCATGTGGCGGCTTCAGGACACTTGGGTCAGTACGGACGAGCAGTATGGAGGTATTTGGATGTTTCATAGTGTGTGTTTTGGACGATTCAAAATTGAGCACTATCCGCCGCCATTACATGAAAATCCATTGCCAGACGGACCCCCCACCCCCCCCCGCCCCCGGAAGTCCAAAAGCGTTTTGATGACTTGGCATGACATTGAGTAGAAAATTGGTGAATTATCGATTTTGGGTGAAGTATCCCTTTAAGTATTACTTGGTCAAGAGAAAATCAATGATCACACCATGTCAGGAAAATAAAACAGCCACCCAGCTTTTTTTTTTTCATACCATCAATTGGTGAGAGACGAAAAATATATCATAACATTTATTAAAAACAATATAAATGCAGAGCCTAAAAACTGCTTTCTACATCCTGGATCCTTTTATTCAAACCAAATATAATTTATGAGACAAAACAGCTGATTGTTTAAGTATTTGATCCCCTCAGGTTAAAAGTACCTTTGGCCATTTGTCTCCTGAATACATTTTTATCAGCATTTTAAATCAGGACAGTATTATCAGGATAGTAGTATTATTATTGCTCTTAGGAGGTGGGCAATGGGCCAAAAGATCATACTGATTAGAATCCACAATCTTAATCACAATCCAATATTCTGTTTCTGCTCTCAGATTATTTCTTAAATCCTTACTTAAAGGTGTGATTTGAATCCATCTTCTTTTTTACATCATTCTTCACACTTAGTTGTCTTCACTTTCACAATCAATCTTACCTTAAATATATTTCATGTAGGATATTGGTTGAGTGTATTGATTTGAACAGTGTCACTGACCGATTATTCGAGTCAGGTTGACGTAACTAACCCAGGACATCAATACTGGTTTTTAAGCCATTCCTGTGTGGCTTTGTATTTTAGTTTGAGTCGTTTTCTTGTTGAAAAATAAATCTCCTAAATCCATGTTTTAGTCAAGGAATGCTGTTTTATTGCATTGATGGCTCTCTTTCTCTCTGCTCAAAGGCAGCATCATCACAGCGTGACCTGCCAGCACCAGGCTTCGGAGTTTCATCTCCAAAAATGTCCAAAAGAATTTCCTGAATCTCACTGTGATGTTCTCAAATATATCATTTTTCACACTGACATGTGCTAAGACAAGAAAAAAACAAACATATTCTCACATTTGAGATGTTTAGTTCATCAAATGTTTGCTATTTAAATTATCATTTCATTGTCTAAACTTGGTTGCACATCAATTAACTGTTAATGGATTTATTATTGCAGCCCTGATACGCTGTCCTCTACCTGCGCTTCTGCTCAGTTATCTTGTCTCAAATTTATGCAAGATGCATCTGTATCTTCATGTTGCTGGATACAAGTAGCTTTCAATCTATTATTAAAAACTACTGAAGATGGAGAGTTATTGAAGTTATTCTGTGTCAAACTCAGGTCATGGAGTTCACCTAAGTTTAATTCATAGACTTTACAACCCTAAAATAAACAATTAAAATGAGCTAAATATTACTTTAAACATCCAAATGACGTACATTTTAAACTTAAAAAATTTGTGGAGTAATTGATTGAACACACTGTTAATAATTGAGGTCACTTCCGGAAAAAAAAAGCATGACCTTGATCATTTGCCATGCTCAATTGCCTTGATTATTTTCCATGCTTCATGTATCTTGTTTATGATTAATTTCATTGCTTTGAAGCTTTGTTTGGACTGTAAAGCCTTAATTTATCGTTGCGTTTTGAAATAGGCGGCATAAATAAAATTATTGTGCTTACGACCACCATCATCATTATTACCATCAGAATAATGGTGGTATATAAAATATCTGGCCTGGGTAAAACAATCGGAATACATCAAATTCTTATCAAATCAGAACTGATTGTCATTTTATGCTACAAAATGTATAATTTGACCAAGAAAATATCTAATAATTGGAGCCCTGCCACATTTCAGGGGTTGATTGATTTGTGTACTACAACTGGTGCATTAATTTCTTTAAAGGGAGACATACGCATGCATTAGTGCCGGTTGGGAGTAAAGATAATGATTTAATGGCAAAGGGGTAACAGTAATGTTATGGATTATAGTACTCAGAATACTGAGACCATACTATGATCTTATTTTGAGTGTGTGTATGTAGATAGATAAACATTAAAGATAGATAGATAAGATAAATTAAGTTAATGAATGTAATTAATTACATTTCTATGCAAAAAATACATTATATTGCCGTGTTTCTGCGTGGGCGGTGCTCTCTCCACTCACATCTCTTTGCAGTGTTACAATCTCCCAGTCTCCCAGCAAGCCGAGTACAGTTTTAATACCAGGGAAACGTAAGGCTTTAACAATGGCTAAACAGAAAGTGAATCATCGGGCTGTATGTATGTAAGCGTGTCCATGTCCGCTAGGCAACTTTTAGCATCCTTGAGTTAGCATTTAGCAGCGGGTGAAATGTCGCCTGCCGCTGTTACAAGCGCATTAATGAAGCGTTAGTTAACCGCAGCAGTGATCCGCACATCGGTAAATAAAATACTGCTCCAGCTTGGCCTCCTCGGTCGCCTCCACTCATCTGGCGAGGCACCGCACCTCCTCATCTCTCAACATTATTAGCAACGCTGTTATCCAACCTCTTAACACACCATTAAGGTTAAATCATGGCTATTGCGCACCGACGACAAAAGGGGGGAAATATAATCTTTAAATAGAAGCCCGATAAACGTTAAATGACGTTAAAAAACATCTAAACGATTTAAATGAACGTCCAACAATTATTAACGCCCCCGTTGTAGCGGTCGGTCGGCCTGCTAACAGCTACGCCCTCCTTGTCGCATTCCCCTGCGGAATTTTAAGATGGAGAGATAGATTACCGCCTGCTAGCTAGCATGCTAGCCGAACGTCACGGCACGGCCGATGACTTTAACGGTTAGCTTAGCTGCTAACAGGATCTGACCCAGTTCAGTCTGATTGGCGACACGATATACGTGCCGACACCGAGCCATTTAGCTCGGGTGGCTACAGTGGTAAAAAAAAAAAAAAATACACCGTATGTTCCGTTTCGCATGTTTGCCCCCCCCCCTCCCCCCCCCACCACCCCCCGGTCGTTAGATGTCGAAAAGCAACGTTTATAAGAACGGAATCGCGTTGTAACGGGCAAACTCCCGGGTAACGGGGAAGGGAGGGTGTGTTAGCTTCCATATCGTTACACTACGCCATGACGGACCTCGGCTTAAGACATCGACAATTTCGCTTTAGTGCGAATAATGAGGTCGGATAGGTCGGTTGTTTGTGTTAATACGTGCTAGGCTCGGTGCTTGCTTTACATTATATGCAATGTAATTAGCACTTGCGGCTAAAATGCTTCGGTTGTTCTCACGACGGCCGGGGCACGGCTGCCGCTGCTGCCGCTGCTGCTGCTGCTGCTAAGCTGTCAAAATGGCCAAACTTGAATACTTCTTCTCCCTCCCTTCACTGGCACCGCGCACCACCACGCATGGCACGGAGCGGAGCCTGGACATCAAAAACGAAAACCAATGATATGTAGCATATTCGACAACACAAAGGGTAGATACGCGCTTATGTGGGCCAATTTTAGGGTTATTTCTCGCGATTTGGCCACAAGTCTCGGCCTAAATCCTCGCACCCAGCCCCAAACCACAATAGGCACCTTCCGCCGCAGATGCAGCGAATGGGGCCACCGCAGGGGTAACTATTCCCCCCGAAAGACTCCCTTTATCCCGTACTCATGACAATAATCGACTGATATGCAAGTGAACTCACATTTTGAGTGTACTTGGAATCCCGATTTTATTCTCTGAACGATGGGAGTTTATCAAGCCGTCCTCCGCTCGCTGCTCAGGGTATTCAGGGCAGTACCACTTCCGCCTGCTCTGACACTTCCGCTTCCTCTAAACCCCACCCCTCCCCCCGCCAGTATCCATGACGACCGCGCCAGGGGGTTTCCTAAGCATCAAGCGAGGGGCTTTGACGTCAAGGCGGACCATGGCAACCGCTACAGGATGACGTACGTCGGTCTCCGAGGCAACTGTCTCCATGAGGCCGCTGCCGTCGTTTCTGAGTTTACCATCATGTCAGCTAACAGAGCTTTATGTGGGGTTACAACAGATTTTTCTTTCCCTTTTCTTTTTTTTTCTTTTTTACAAGCGTTCATTCTTTATAACAAACAGGTCTGATAACACCTACACAGCCACCACCGACAGTAAAAACCTAGTCCTCCAGCAATCATCATCTTATCTCAGAATAAAAAGACACTAACAGACAGACAGACAGTGCTCTTCTTAGTATTTCCCTAATAATAAACACTCAATATCAGTCGACACTCGGATAGATTATGACAAAGCCCTTCTAGTCCTCTACAAGCCTAGGGAACATCTCTGGTTATGAATTGTGATTGATGCGGATGTCCAAAATAGGCTAAGTGTAGTAGCATTGCGTAAACAATTAGCCTAGGCTATATGAATTAAATGTTTTAACGTTTTTTTTAAAAACATATCGTCCTTTTCAAATCATGCGCTATTCATAGAATTCATAGCCTACTCTAAGCTAGGCTACATGTTATTTACACTTAGCCTACAAGACTGCGGTAAATATGCATAATAGGATAGCACTCATGAAGTTAAACAAAAAAAGTAGGTTAAACAATTAGCCTACAGCAAATTGCAAATAGAGTCAACTCACAAGTTTTTGGAAATGTTTCAAATTTAGAGCAAAAAATCCCTCTTAAATTTGTCAAAGTGACATAGGCTAGTGACCATTTATATCATTTTATATTTGTTTAGATAACCTATAGTGTTTAAATGGTCTCTGTGTTTGGGACTGTTGCCCTGGTAATCTGGACAAAGTTCACATTTCAATTAGGCTACTTGAATCTTAGCCTACCACAATGTGCTGAAGTTGGATGGCAAATAGTGACACATTCTTAAATTAACATTTAATAGTAAAGGGAACTGCTTGAAGATTTTCTGCCTCATCTTTAATTAATGTAGCGACACTGAACTTCAAATGTGTTTTTCGCATAGTGACAGTGTGTGACCAAATTTTCAAATTAAAAGAAAATGAATTAATACTCTGACTAAAACGCTTCAAAGTGCAGGTAGCCTACTTCATAGAAATGCTGTGGAGTCATGAGCCATTAAATAAGTGTCGGTCAACCAATAAAACTACTTTTAGATACAATCATTCATTTATTCATCAGATTAATCAGACCTTCTGTGAATTAATCAAGCAACAAAATAGAGACTTGTAAAATGAAATATTAATTCATCCATGATTGCGGGTCAGTAGCTACCGTGATCAAGCACCCACAAAATCAATAGGCCTAATCAAGTCAGCCAATTAATCATCAGCAAAAGGAAATTTCCTTTTGCTGATTTTATTTTTAAATTGTCCCATAGTGTGAAATGATTGCTTGCTGTTATTTGATGTGGTTATAGGCTACAGGTGTGTAACTGCAGTATGGGCTATGTGCCCTCCCAGGGTGAATTCAGGTAGGCTATATTGGGACATCAGGTAATTTGGGACAGATAGGGAAAAACACTGCTTCCACTTGCCTTGAATGGGCTATGACAAAGTAAAAGGTGCTGATACATTTCTTTGGATGTCTAGCTACATTAAAAGTCAGATGACATTATTTTGGGTGACATCACAGAGGGGTGTGTGGTCAGCATCAAACAGGAAGCTCACCCCAAATATCTGGAGGTAAGGAGGAAAACGGCATGTGCTTTTGTTGGAATTTAATATAAGGCTATTAAATTTGTATGACTAATTTACTATAGGTATGTACTGTAAGTTATATTAAGATTTGTGATGCAATGGTGTAGAATAAACAAACATTGTTTTGTGATGATGTCTACATTTCTTAATTTGGACATTTTCTTGCATGTTCAGGTTATTTGGGACAATGTTTCTGGGTTTATATTGAAATATTTCAATGTAGTCATGTATTACATGCTTAAAAGTGAGGAATTTGCACACATAAAACAGGTAAACTTTGTAGCCTACATTTCAGAATATCAACTCAGCGGGTAATGTTGCTAACAGTCAGAATATGTGAAGTGAGGTTAAAAAATCAGTCAGATTCTGGCACCCCCATTTATGTTATGAGTTATCTTTATTTTATATTTATATTTTAAAAATGTATTTTAAAAACAAAACAAAACATTGCTTCACTTGAGGTCAATAGTCTGCTCACATTGTAACCAAATAACGAGATTATATGATACATAACATAAATATAATAGGCTATAGGCCTACAGTAATATACATTATTAAGCAATCTATTAATGTTTTTTTATGTAATTGCAGCTCCATGCAATATCCTACATTCACAGGCCTGTGTCCCAAATTACCAAACTTACTGTCCCAATGTACCAAACTTGCAAAAAGAAAATTAGTACATAATTGTTTCACATAAAGGATGTAGACACCTAGAGGAATCCAGACATATCTCATTTGTTGGGTTATTTATTCATCTTGATGACAAAAACTGGCTCAGAAAATGAATTTACAAAAATTGTCCCATTCACCCTGAATAGTGTCAATTCTTCCCATTGGAAAGTCACCAAACAGAAACAAGACAACTACAAATAGAAGCTGCACTGCCCATCCGGGAAAAAAAAAGTCAGCTCCTGGATTTACCAAAGCTAATAGGTGAGAGAGCCTCCCATTGGATAATTACTGCATGGATGATTATGTTTCAGCGGACGACAACTTATTTTACCTTAACTGATGCAGTCTCATTTCTCAAACAACCATGTCAGTAGATACATCCTGTGGTCATGGAAAACACGTTTAATCTGTTTCAGAAGGGTCAAATTATTGGCATGCATCAAGCTAATAAAACATCTAAGGAGATCACTCAAACTACTAAAACTGGGTTAGAAACCAGATAGTGGTGAACCATCATCTTCAAGGATGTGTCTAATGTGACCACAGAGTCCAGACCTTAAAGGGATAATAGCATTTTTTAAAAGTGGGATTGTATGATCTACAAATAGCCCCTAAGTACACTATATTACCAAAAGTATTCGCTCACCCATTCAAATGATCAGAATCAGGTGTCCTAATCACTTGGCCGACTGTGAAATTTGGTGGAGGAGGAATTATGGTATGGGGTTGTTTTTCAGGAGCTGGGCCTGGCCCCTTAGTTCCAGTGAAAGGAACTTTGAATGCTTCAGGATACCAAAACATTTTGGACAATTCCATGCTCCCAACCTTGTGGGAACAGTTTGGAGCGGGCCCCTTCCTCTTCCAACATGACTGTGCACCAGTGCACAAAGCAAGGTCCATAAAGACGTGGATGACAGAGTCTGGTGTGGATGAACTTGACTGGCCTGCACAGAGTCCTGACCTGAACCCGATAGAACACCTTTGGGATGAATTAGAGCGGAGACTGAGAGCCAGGCCTTCTCGACCAACATCAGTGTGTGACCTCACCAATGCGCTTTTGGAAGAATGGTCAAAAATTCCTATAAACACTCTCCTCAACCTTGTGGACAGTCTTCCCAGAAGAGTTGAAGCTGTAATAGCTGCAAAAGGTGGACCAACATCATATTGAATTCTATGAGTTAGGAATGGGATGGCACTTCAGTTCATAGAATGAGTAAAGGCAGGTGAGCGAATACTTTTGGTAATATAGTGTACTTTAATTGCAGTAGAAGACTCTCTGCACTCCTCCCGTTAGCAACACCAGCCCATAATAGCCCTGCCCAGAGATTTACAACATACATTGTTGTGAATGGACCCAAAGAAACGGCCTATTTTCACGGCCTAAAAGAGTTTTTACCTGAAAAAAAATACACAGTTCCATTGTTCGCTATAATATAATTTTTTCCAGCCCTTCAAAGTGCAGGAAAAACACAGTTTTTATTTGGACCTAACCAACTCACGTATCCCTCCGCCCAGGGTTAGCGCCCGCCGATCAGCGGTTGGTTAGGTCCAAATAAAAACTGTGTTTTTCCTGCACTTTGAAGGGCTGGAAAAAATTATATTATAGTGAACAATGGAACTGTGTATTTTTTTTCCACGTAAAACCGCTTTTAGGCCCCGAAAATAGGCCGTTTCTTTGGGTCCATTCACAACAATGTATGTTGTAAATCTCTGGACAGGGCTATTATGGGCTGGCGTTGCTCCACAGACACTTCCTGTAACCATGGTAACACGCAGTGTGACCGCGGTACCTGCAAAGTGACTGACAGGCTCACTGTTACTGTGCAGAGGGACCAGATTACAGCTGTTATCTACTGTCGTTCTGACAGTGACTCCCGACACTAAAACACTAGCTGCTTTTATTCTGAAAAACTCTGACCAGTCAAACTGTAGGATGTGTTAGAGGACTAATTTATCTGTCTAAACATCAGAACTATGACACCTGAAACTGTAAACACAGCTGATCGATCGAAAAAAAATGACCGCTCCAGTGAATTTACTTTCCGTCATTGAGAACAGGTTGTTGAATGTAACTCGGTCAAAGTGAGACGTATCCTCTAGATGTCTAGCAGCTCTGTTAGGTCATGCTGCTGCTTTACATGCTGGCATAGCTAGACATCTCAGACTTGTGTGGGCTCGGAGAAAATCGCTTCGTTACTTGCTCGTTTTTAAACTTTGGCGGCTCTGCCACTCGTCTTTTTGCCACTCAGTGGACGTTCCACATCGACTTCAGAGTACCGTGACGTCATGTGCATACCCTCTATAGATCCATGACGAGGGCGGGGGCTGCTAACTCCATCGGCTGACAAAAAAAAAAAAAAAAAAAAAATCATATTTTAGATGAGTGTCCTTCAGAATGATGCTAATAAAGCTCAAAACTTCTATCAAATGATTGTACAATGTATGAACATTATCTCTGCAGTGGTTGATTCTGATAAAGTGAAGCAGTACAAAATTATTGAGATTTTACTACAAATTCAGGCAAGCTTTCCAAAATGTCCATTTTTGGCACAGCTTGGAACCACCTGCCACCAAACCATTGTTTAATCTAATTATCACACAATTTGCATAAATTAACTGAAAAATAATCCACCAGGACTAAATAACAACTACTTTCTAGGCCCTCTGTGTCCCTCTGCGTAAAGCTGCCCTGACCTAGAGCACTGGAAAAGAGAGTAATGGCACCACCATTGACTCCCATGGTAAGGATTTTGGGTATTGCAAAAGCGCCCAGAAAACCCATTCACTCCAATGTATGTGTGTTGCCCACTTGCTTGTAAATTGATGAAAACGGCCGTGTTTTTGTTTTTAGGTGTCTTGGTCATATCAGACTATACTTATAATTTGTTTATTACAAAATGTAGATTGAAACATTAATGTAGACAACTATTTTTTTTGTGTTTTTGTTTTTACTCGCCTATGTGTTAATGTTTATCTGTAAAGGATCCTTAACGTGGGTGATCTATACATGTCCTTAAATTATTGAAAACACCACACTTGCTCATTCACCAACAATGCAGAGATGTCAGTTCTTGGGCGCTTTTGCAACACCCATATTCCTCCACCAGGAGGCGCTGCCATTGGACCAATGTGTGTCGTTACTCTCTTTTCCAGTGCTCTACCCTGATCTGGACCTGCTTATTTGGGTGCAGTCAGAGAATTTCTAATATTGATATATAGTATATAGATAGTCAATAGACTGGCTCTGCTCTGGTGCTTAGCCTGGCTCTATCTCTGCAGCTGATTGGTTGATTCGAGTGATTGACAGCTCATTCGAACGAACCCCGAGTCAATAGAATGAGGCGTTGACGTGATTGACTGGCAGCCAATCAGAAAGAATCAGCCAAATCCTGACGCGCAGGCTGATGTGTGCGGCGCTCACAAAGGTTCCGCCGCTCCTAAATCCCGTCCGGACCGATTTAGATGTAACACCGGTCAAAGTTCAAACTGATTGTGGATTTATCTTTTATATACAGTCTATGGGATTTACCCATAAAACAAACTTTTCACGGCAAAACAGCAAAGGTAAGAGGAAATTTACAACCATGTTTTGGTCAAGCAGTGTCTGTGTTTGCTGGACTTAAAGGGATAGTAGCATTTTTTTAAAGTGGGGTTGTATGATCTAGAAATAGCCCCTAAGTACTTTAATTGCAGTAGAAGACTCTCTGCACTCCTCCCGTTAGCAACGCCAGCCCATAATAGCCCTGCCCAGAGATTTACAACATACATTGTTGTGAACAGACCCAAAGAAACGGCCTATTTTCATGGCCTAAAAGAGGTTTTACCTGAAAAAAAAAAACACAGTTCCATTGTTCGCTATAATATAATTTTTTCCAGCCCTTCAAAGTGCAGGAAAAACACAGTTTTTATTTGGACCTAACCAACTGCTGATCGGCGGGCGCTAACCCTGGGCGGAGGGATACGTGAGTTGGTTAGGTCCAAATAAAAACTGTGTTTTTCCTGCACTTTGAAGGGCTGGAAAAAATTATATTATAGTGAACAATGGAACTGTGTATTTCTTTTCCAGGTAAAACCTCTTTTAGGCCGCGAAAATAGGCCGTTTCTTTGGGTCCATTCACAACACTGTATGTTGTAAATCTCTGGGCAGGGCTATTATGGGCTGGCGTTGCTAACGGGAGGAGTGCAGAGAGTTTTCTACTGCAATTAAAGTACTTAGAGGCCATTTGTAGATCATACAATCCCACTTTAAAAAAATGCTACTATCCCTTTAATTGCTGGTTTTTGGCTTCTGTCTCTGCCGCGCTTCTGTGTAGCTTCTGTGTAGCTTCTGTGTTAGCTGCTAACGTGTATCGTTCCAGTCTTTGTAGCTCTTTCATATGAGCGGTAGCTGATGTGTTTTGCATAAATGTACAGTAGCCAGGAATGTGGCGACTGGGTCCACACAGAGGTGCTTCATGACGTTTGATGTTTAGTTGTTTATTTGAGTAGTGTTTGGGCTGTGTTTGGGTCATATAGCTAAACATGGTTTTCACACGTTGTGGGCCAGCTTCTGCTGTTTAATTTGACATATAATATGACTATATTCTTTCATAATTAGTGTAGTGGTGGCTCTGTGATTGTTGTTGTGTCTTCAAGTCCCCCAGTGTTCTCCAACCTACACCAGTGAGTCAGTCTCACTTGGTGAATTTTGATTTGATCGTAGCTACTATGAGACACAAAAGAATTACAAACATGTGTTACTTCAGGTGAATATTTGACCGTGCAGGGTTTGACACTCAGGCTGTTTCACCAGGGTTGTGAATGAAAGTTTTAATAAACTGAATGTATCCATATCCAAGAAACTTGAACTTGAGCTTAAGTGCTCTAAAACCAGAAGGTTGGATGCTAAAAAGCTGTGAAAAAAAATATCAGAAGAAGAAAAACCTTGTTAAATGACTGCACCTGAGGATTCAAGGCATGAATCCACATCCGGGATCAAGCAACAAAGCTCCTGGTGCTGGAACTAGTTCACATGACTTCTGTTCTGAAAGACTTTTTCGAACAAATCAAGATAGTCAGAGGCCTCGAACCTGGCAGCTGGTGTTTCTTCAGGAGTATTTGTCCTGTGTCTTGTCTGTTATGCCTCTTAATTTAGTGTCATGATTTGTTTTAGTAACTGATTCACAACACCTGGTTGTTGGTGAACACCATCAGTGCGGCGAAGTAACCTGATCTTTCAATACACAGCAAACATTGATCAAAGACTCATCGATTCACAGTGGAATCAAATGAACCGCTGCTTCTCTGTATCACTGCAGTCACCAATGTCCACAATGTGGAAATTGAAAGAGTCTACGAAAGTAAGTTCCTTGGTGTCTTAATAGATCACAAGCTCTGCTGGAAATCTCACGTGAAATATTTGTGCTCCAAAGTATCCAGAAGTATTGGAATTCTGGGTAAAACTAGACATGTTTTAGATCAGAAGTCACTTCAAATGCTGCACTATGCACTCATTGATCCGTACTTATCTTACTGTGTTGAAGTATGGGGAAACACATATAAAAGCACTTTACAAAAGATTTGCATTTTACAAAAAAGAGTCATAAGGATGGTTCATCATGCTGGGTACCTTGATCATACAAATCCGTTGTTTTTAAAATCGGGTATTTTCAGATTTGAGGACCTAGTCAAATTCAAAACAGGTCAGATTTTGTTTAAAGCCTGGAATAGGTTGCTACCAATAAACATCCCAAAAATGTTTATGGTCAGAGAAAGCATATATGATTTAAGAGGGAACTGTAACTTTAAACAATCTACCATCCATTCTACCCTGAAAAGTTTTAGCATCTATTTTTGTGGTGTTAAAATGTGGAATAGACTAGATGAGGATATAAAAATGTGCAATAACTTAAAACAATTTAAAAGTAAGTACAAACATACACTCTTGGACAGCTATAAAGAACTGGACAGATAATTTTACTCTTTTTATTTATAATCATGGTCTTATTTCATATTAAAGCAATATGTTTTTAATCTTCTGAATTGTATGGAACTACAGATGTATGACATGAATCACAATGTGGCGGGGGGGCTGAACTTGATCAGCTTTGCTTCCTTCAGCCCCTTCTCAAACTTTGCACAGTATCATTATTGTTTTGTTTCTTGTTACATAGATTGTTTGTCTTTTGATGTGCTTGTTTGAGACAAATAAAAATCAAATCAAATCAAATCACCACTAGATGGCCTCAAAGACTCTAGTCATGATGGATGCAGCCTGTGGAGGCTTTAAAGTTTAAAACTCTTTGAGATAATGAGAAGTACTTCCAACATTATCTATCTATCTATCTATCTATCTATCTATCTATCTATCTATCTATCTATCTATCTATCTATCTATCTATCTATCTATCTATCTATCTATCTATCTATCTATCTATCTATCTATCTATCTATCTATCTAAATCCATGTCTACAGCTTCTAAAGCTTAACCATTTCACTGACCTAGAAGTGTTTAGTCAACATCCTCCACAGGAACTCTTTAATCTAATGGAGAAGTTTGTCTTAAATTCATTCATCAACAGTCGATGTTTCGAAATGAAGCACTTCCTATTCTCACAGTGGCCGAAACTTTGCCTGTGAAAGTTTGAGGATGAGTAAGGATACAGTTTTTCTCAGTCACTTTGGTGCATTTCTCACATCACTATTAACATTTGCACAACAGTTAGTGCATTTCTCTAATCAATTAGTACGAACTGGCTGCAAAACCTAGAACCTGGATAACCTGCAAAAGCGTGTCACTTGTTCAAAATGGATAATTCATTCTTCAAAAGGAATAGGAAAGGAGAAGAGGGTATCACCACTGAAATGTAGTTTGCTCAGCTTAGCTTACTCTTAACCAGGGCCGTTGCTAGGAATTCTGGGCCCCCTTAAAGAATACTAAAGTGGGCCCCTCCCCCAACTTTTCCTTTTTTTCTCCTTTGTTTTTTATTTAACCTTCTTTGTTTTGATGCTAATGCAGCATTACACTGCAAAAACAAAAGTATCTTAGCAAGAATATTTGTCTTATTTCTAGTCAATGTAATTTCTAGTCAAAACAAATCTCATTCTACTTAAAATAAGACTCATCATATTAAAAGTAGCTTGTTTTTAGACACTTTTTACTTCTTTCAAGCAGATTTTCACTTGGAATAAGTAGAAAAAATCTGATAGTGGAGCAAGTTTTTCTTTCTTATTACAAACACAAAAAAACTTACTTTCACTGGCAGATTTTTCTATTTATTGTGAATTTAAGTGAAAATGATCTAAAAACAAGTTAATTTTTAGGTAATGAGTCTTATTTGAAGTGGAAAGAGATTAGTTTTGACTAGAAATGAGACATTTGGACAAGAAATACGACAAATATTCTTGGAAAGATGTTGAGTTTTTACAGTGTACTATGAGTATTAGTCAGGGTCTTACGCAGAATAAATCAGTCATACAAAGATTAGACTACTGGGGTTTTTTATGGGCCCCACTGGGCGCTGGGCCCCTAGAGTTATCATCACCTTTCTCCCCTATACAACGGCCCTGCTCTTAATTTTCCAATACTTCACTGAATTCTCTCTATGCTGAGCTCTCAGCCCCACGCTGTTAGCAATGCCTATTAGTGATCCTTAACCACGGCTCTATGGCCAAGGCCCCGAGCCGCACTCTTGGCTGCAGTTTTATTGCCATCATGCTGTTGAGGCCATGTCTGTGTACATGCACGATCTTTTTATTACTATAAACCAAGACAAAACTGAATCAAATCAACGGCAGCCTCAGGGTTATTTTTGTAATTTCTTAATCATTATCATGCTATTGAAACCAGATGAGCCCAAAATACAACATCTTCTGGCAAACCCGTTTAAGGTTGCACTGCTGAGACACCGACCAAACACAGCACAGATTCCAGGTGACTGGCAGAGAAAACCCATGGTCCAGAATGATTTCAGTCTTGTAACATCATAAAGATTGAAAAAATGTTTTGCTATTCCTGAACATTTTGACCTAACTGTACAATATTCACACTGTGTGTTTTCTGTAGAAGCATGACAGTAAATTTGTCAAGTAAAGATATAAATACCTCAACACTATACTCTGTAAAAAAAAAAAAAGAAAAGGAAAATGTTTTAACCTCTTGTAGTGCTCTGTTTTCAACACTAGATGTCAGTGTACCATTAATAAACCATCTATAGCATCCAACTGAATAGACTGCTCGTCTTCATAAGAATAATATTCTGCTGGTGTATTATTTGCAGCTGAAGTACATTCATCTGCTTATACGAGAAGTCAATAATAAAGTAGTGAAGTATGACATTTATTGACATTTTTTATACCTTATGAGAATTTGTACAGAGTCTGAATAGTTGATAGACATAATTTAGATTGCTTGTTATGCTTATGTTATCTCTTATGAAAAAAACTGGAATTTAATGCAAATCGTAGAGAAGAATGGAAATGTCTGTCTGTTGCTCCATGGATAAATCTTCTTGTGATGTTTAATGAAGCGTCCCTCAAAATTTCTCAATTTTCGGTTTCGATCAGGTGCCTCCAATAAAAAACATGTTCCCTTCAAATTAGCAAAATTCACATGCTAACACACTTAAACAAGATGACATAACATAACATAACACCTGCTGAACATTAGCCTGCTCGCTTCCTCACAGAGTGAATTACCTTTCACCTGCTCAGTGACTGAGTGTGAACGACTGCAAAGGCTCAACATGGTGTAAAGGGGAAGGAAAGGGCACTCTGTGACATGATGCTACCTTTACCACACCAACACGTGTCTTATACATATAATTGTAGTTTATGATTTTGTGATAAAATAATAATAATAATGTAGCATCAGATCTGATTAAAGCAGATGTGGAAGTTATGTTGCTCTAAATCACCACTGAACTCAATGAGGTCCCTAATGCCAACTTATCATGCTAATAGGCATGATAATAGGCTAATAGTATAAGCAGCAGGGGCAGGAGAACTGGTAATAAAACAAACACAAAGAGGTCCCTGAAGAAAATCTGATCCAGTCAGAGCCAAGGAGACCTGGGCCCGTATTCCTAAAGATGAATCCTCTCAGAGAGCTCCTAACTTAACCTAAAAATTCCTAGCAAGGAGTCTTGGCTTAGGAGTGATTCCACAACACTCTCAGAGAACTCTGAGCAAGAAGTGGACAGAAACTCCTATCTTAGTGAGGAGGTGTGGTTGACCCCCGTTGCTAGGTATGAGTCATCATTTCAAACGCTGTGATTGGTTGATCCTAAAAGTTAGGTAAAGAGCACCCGCCCCATGTGTTGAGGCTATAGTCCTCACTGCAGGTGGCCCCGGTTCGAATCCTGTGTCGAGCAGTCCTATCCTGCATGTCATTCTGCCTCCCATTTCCTGTCTCTCTCTCAACTGTTCTGTCAATTAAAGGCCAAAATGCCCAAAAAATATACTTTAAAAAAAAGCTAGATAAAAAAATATACTTTTGGTGATAATGGGCAAAGGATGGACCCTCAAATCGATAAATTTAACCATAAAATCCAATCTTATGAAGACTGTGTAATTGTAAAAATTATTTCACATAAAAGAAAATATCTGTTAAATGAATAGTAAGCTATACTTTAAAATTATCCTACAAAATGTGTGAAAACTTGCACAGTATTCACATAGTGAAACTTAGATTTATTTGCTTATATTAATTACCATGCTGGTCATTTTTGCACTTTCAACTTTCCAACTCAATTTGGTATTAACAAGGGTAAAATGGCTCAGCTTTAATCAGTGTCTGTGATTGCTGACCGGCCTGTAAGAAGCAGTGTTGGTTGGCTTTGAAATCTACCACAAACCAGTGAACAGCAATGGAGAAGAAAAGAACAAGGAAACCCAACTGGACAGAGGAACAGGAACAATCTGTAGCGTTTCATTAATTCACTGTCATCCAGTGTTTGGAGAATAATCTCTCCTGCCTCTTCTGTCCACCATTTTGTCCTCTGCTTAGGGAACTCCTAAGCCACTTAAAAGTCCTCCTCCCTACTAACAGATCCCACCTTAGGAGCTCTCTTAAGAGCTAGGATTCTTTAGGAATAGCTTTTATCTTTACTAGGATCTACTCTTAACTTTTAGGAGAAATTCTAAGAAAACATCATGATTCTAAGAATTTTCTTAGAATTTGGCCACTAGGAGCAACTCTTTGCACTAAGAATCTTTAGGAATACGGCCCCTGTTTGATACCAGCTCGTGAAAGACCTGAAGCTTCAGCACTCAGGTCTCTGTCTGTCCCTGAAGCGGTCCAATCTCAGCCCCCCATGGTCTATGTCTACCTGTGGAGAGATGACAGGAAGGTGACAGTTAACAGACACTTCTTGTCCAGTCTGAGGGGACTGGAGGTGATGAGACGGTAAATAAAACACTGTCAGTGTGTCAGGTTTCACCAGTTTGTAACGTTTAGCTGTAGCAGCAGCCTGACAAGTGGATGGATGGGCACCTTCAAATGTTACCTCAGCTAGGCTACTTGCACACACACACACACACACACACACACACACACACACACACACACACACACACAGTCACACACACTCCTCTCGTGCAGGTGTCAGAACCACCACTGACTTCACCGTCTCTGTATTTTTGTATCTGACACTGGGCAGTGGAGAAAAACCACTTCATACTGGGCTTCACTGTTCCTGCAGTGGTCACATTTGACTCATGTAATTCATCTGTGTGTTTGGACTAAAAACTAAATTCTTCCTAAATTCCTAGTGTCCTTAAATGCAGCGTTGGCTCCAACTGCTTGTTTTCAGTAACAGTAACAGGAAGTGTGCATGTGCGTGTGCGTGTGATACTTAAATGTGTCTTTTATTAGAAGTACATCAAGTTGTTTGTGTCGATATTGGTTTGTGTCTTAAGGGAGTGATCTCTCACTGGCTCACAGGAGTGAAATAGGAATGAATGAATTAATAAATGAATGAATGAATGAATGAAAGCCCGATAGTGATGGGCTGGTTTGTCATCACGCCTCCAAACTTAAGTCATTCTAGGATATCTGGATCAAATCCAGACAACAACACCCTTACCCAAACTCTGACAACAACAAAAACACAGACTCACATTTAGACGATGTCAAAACTGACAAACAGTAAACAAAAACTCCCATAGCTACCGAGAAGAACTGAACAGCAGCACGAGATAATGAGGAAACTCAAAAGAGAATAAAAGTTAAAAGAAAGAAAAAGAGACACACAAGGAAAGTTACTTCAAAATAAAATGTGTAGCTTGTCCTTCAGCAAAGCACGACAATTTACTACTATGACAACACTATTTGTGCCACTGTTTTAAACATCTACCATTATATTGTATGGAATTGCAATATAAACATCTACCTTAAAGCAGAAGTAAGTGATATTTTTGTGTTAATATAAGTCTTAAATAGTTATATCTTCCGACAGCAATCACTTACATAGAGTGTTTGGTCTGAAACACGGGTCTGTCAGTCACTCTGCTCTGCTCTGAGCCCAGGAGAAAACTTTTCTCGTATCCTACAAGTTTTATCCAATGAGGAGAGAGAACGGCATAAAGGGGCAGTCCTCTCTGTGTGTGCAGCCAAGGGATGCGCGTGAATGTGGTGACGTAGGGACGAGGACCAATAGATCCATGACGAGGGCGGGGGCTGCTAACTCCATCTGCTGACAGGAAGTTATGGTGCGTTCAAGGCAACTCGTAACTCGTGTTTTTCCGACCTGTGAAGTGGTACCAGTTCGATCTGGTACGAGTTCACGGGTCAGAAGTCACGAGTGGCCGTTATAGTGACTTTCACCGGTAAAACAGGTCGGAGAAACACAAGTGGGTTGCTTGGAACGCTACAAAGTCGTAAGTTGTGACTTGAAGCTGTAATTTACGGTTTCAAAAGCCTGCCTGGAACGCAGCATTAGCCAAAACGACCGGATCGCTTACTTCTGCTTTAACATTGTACGGGGCTTAAAGCAGAAGTAAGCGATCCGGTGGTTTTGGCTAACTTCTTGTCAGCCGATGGAGTTAGCAGTCCCCGCCCTCGTCCCTACGTCACCACATTCACGCGCATCCCTTGGCTGCACACACAGAGAGGACTGCCCCTTTATGCCATTCTCTCTCCTCATTGGATAAAGGTTGTAGGATACAAGGAAAGTTTTCTCCTGGGCTCAGAGCAGAGCAGAGTGACTGACAGACCCGTGTTTCAGACCAAACACTCTATAGAAGTGATCGCCGTCGGAAGATACAACTATTTAAGACTTATATTAACACAAACATTCTGCTTACTTCTGCTTTAAAGATAAACATTACCTGATCTACCTTTTACCTATTTAGAGCTATAATAAATCTAATAAATCCTGTGACCTCTGACCTTCAGCTTCAGAGGACAAACAGAATATTTTTGTGGCTGTTGTCTTAGTGTTTTATGTGCTGGACACCAACACAGTGTTTATGTGGTTATAACCTGCTGCAGCTCAGTAAACATACACAGAGTGCGCATGCACAAGCACCCGGGACCGTGCATAATGCCAACATACAAAACCAAGAAACCCAAGAAAATTACTATGCAAAAAAAAAACCACACACACACATCATTTGTGTGTGTGTGTGTGTGTGTCTCCAACAAGTGACCCATTGTAGAAGCTGAGAACAACAACAGCCCAGAGGAATCTGTTACACAAGCAGCAGAAAATACCACGAGGCCACAATCGTTTTATGATGCCAACTCTCTCTCTCTCTCTCTTTCTGAGTGTGTGTGTGTGTGTGTGTGTGTCTGTAAGTGTTTCTTTGCTGGTTCCTGGTCTCACGCTACCAACACTGAGCTGAACCAGGACCAGAAGCAGCCGCAGCAGTTTGAGTTACAGTTGTTATATAATCACATGACATGAGGAATAAACATATTGCTTGTTTCTCCACAGCAGAAACACACAGGAGCAGAGGGGCGGAGCTAAGGGAGGGCGGAGCTCAACCATTTCAGTTTCTACTTCACTTAAGTTTTTTTTTTTTCCTTAGTTGAGAGTCAAGTGTTTTTAACATAGATTTCTTAAAGGATAATTACCGTTTTTTTTTTTACAATCTGGACCTTATTTCTAGCATAAAATATGATCATTTACTCACCCAGACAACTTTGGTGTCATTACAAGTTGTTCCGATGAAATAAGATCCAGCCGAGAACACGGGGCATGCAATGCAGCCTCTAAATAACACATTATCCACCGCAAAACTCGTTCATTTCGCCAATATTTTGTTATGATATGCTAGTGCTATTCCCCTCCGAGCCCGTGGTGGCATGTTATCAACATCCGGGGTCTGTAGGTTGACCTACTGACCTCTTATCTGGATGATGTCATCTCCGACCGCTGCCCGGCGCGGCTAACTTGCTACCGCTAATGCTATGGTTGGTTTCTGCGTGTTTCTGACTTGTCAGAACAAAATGAGCAGCTGGATGAAGTTCAGCTTCCACAGGCTTCCTCTCCTCAACCTGGACTCACTAAAGCTCCGGCTAGTTGAGATAAAAATGGACCCGAATGCCAAAGCAGAATGATTATTATCAGAATGAGCCGGGCAGCGGTCGGAGATGACATCATCCAGGTCAGAGGTCAGTAGGTCAACCTACAGACCCCGGATGTTGATAACATGCCACCACGGGCTCGGAGGGGAATAGCACTAGTGTATCATAACAAAATATTGGTGAAATGAACGAGTTTTGCGGTGGATAATGTGTTATTTAGAGGCTGCATTGCGCTGCCCCGTGTTCTCTCATTATACGGATATACGTGGTTCTCGGCTGGAACGACTTGTAATGACACCAAAGTTATCTGGGTGAGTAAAATGATCGTATTTTATGCTAGAAATAAGGTCCAGATTGTAAAAAACGGTAATTATCCTTTAAACATTTTTGTCTGCGTCTACTATTGTTATTTTACCTCTGCTTTCCTCTGATGTCATTTCACTATGAGCCAATAGTGACTAAAGGAAAAACTCGCTTGTGATTTCATGGCTTCATGGCTCAGGTTGAACAAATGTTTTAAAAATAAATACTGACAACATGTTTCACATTTTTAATTGGTTCTGTATAATCAAGTTCACAGGTTGACCCATCCTTAGATTCTGTTGCTAGGCAACATCTAGTGGTTGTAATGATTATGACAGCAGCAAAATGTCAAGACAACGTCCATGTCAGCAGGAGATGGAGGTGGTGAATGTGACACAAGAGAGTGGCGTTCAATTTCTATTACTTAATCAGTCATCAAGTTCAAAGCGGATTAAGGAAGGGAAACGGATTTAATTGGTCGTTATCGAGCAGGTGGGATATTTAATGTTTGGGACGAGAACGAGCTCGGTGTGTGTGTGTCTCAGACGTTCGATTGACGGATGACAGATCCAATATCAGTGGCTGATGAATCGTGTGCAGGGTGACATATAGGCTAATTTGTGTGCCTGCATTATCCAATGCGATGAAAAATACCCCACTTTCATCCCGGATTTACTCCGGGATGTTTCCTGTGATCCC
This sequence comes from Trachurus japonicus, assembly GCF_045865225.1. Classification (NCBI taxonomy): domain Eukaryota; kingdom Metazoa; phylum Chordata; class Actinopteri; order Carangiformes; family Carangidae; genus Trachurus; species Trachurus japonicus. The sequence goes on from NC_140911.1 coordinate 19,458,473, forward strand.
TCAGACTTTACAGTTTTCATGTTAATATTGCTACTGATAATATTCTTTATGTCTATAGAAGATGCAGCCACGTATGTTTATGTCCACATCACCAGACTTAAGAATCTATATGTGACCTCTGGTCTTGTGCTCATTTACATATGTAGGTAGACTCTGCATGATTTGCTCAGACTGTTTCAGATTTCTATTGTAGCCTTGCACACTTTTTATTGCAAGTCCCTCTGTCTTCTATTTTTCTATTGTATCTGTCGTATTTATTGTTTCTGACTGTGATTATTAGCTATTACCTTCCATTAGGACTTAATGTATCCAGTCACGGCAGCTTAGTATTTATTATATATTCATTGTTCTTTACCTTTGTACTACATTGATGCTGTTTCTATTGTTTATATGTTGATATTTAATATTTGAATTCCTCACATCCAGACGTGTGGGAAAGTGATTGGTTTGTGTCACACAGCCACTCCTATTTAAAGCAGATAACAGCGGCACGGCCGTTTCGGCTAATGCTGTGTTCAAGGCAGGCTTTTGAAACCGTAAGTTACAGCTTCAAGTCACAACTACGACTTGGTAGCGTTCCAGGTAACCCGTAGCTCGTGTTTTTACCGTCCTGTTGTCTGTGAAAGTTCCCTATAACGGCCACTCGTAACTTCCGACCCGTGAACTCGTACCAGATCGAACTGGTATGACTTCACAGGAAGGAAAAACACAAAGTACGAGTTTCCTTGAACGCACCATGAGTTAGCAGCCCCCGCCCTTGTCAGGCATCAATTGGTCCTCGTGCTACGTCACCACATTCACGCGCATCCCTTGGCTGCACACACAGCCCTTCATGCCGTTCTCTCCCCTCATTGGATAACACTTGTATCCCACAAGGAAAATTTTCTCCTCGGGTTACAGCAGAGCAGAGTGACGGAGAGACTCGTGTTTAGGCTGAAATACTTCATGTAAGTGATTGCTGACGGAAAATAGGACTATTTAGGACTTATATTAACAAAAACATTCCACTGATATCTGCTTTAAGATGGCTTCCTGTGGTGGCGCAAACATTTGCTTGAAAAAGGTCTAGTACCGAAACGTTGCATAATAAATTCTGCAAGTTGGCCATGTGTGCGGGAACTCTTCTTTTTCTGATCCCGGATTTATTCGAAAATAGAATTTTTCGATGTTTGGGCTACATCGTCTGATAGATGAGTTATTACATTAATGTTAAGACCCACAGGGCTCAAAAACACCTTTAAGAAACAGCTTAAAAGAGAAAGACTGAATTTATTATTATAAAACTGGTTCATAGCCTACACAATATCTCTCTCTGTAGATCACACATGGACCCAGGTGTGTGTGTGTGTGTGTGTGTGTGTGTGTGTGTGTGTGTGTGTGTGTGTGTGTGTGTGTGTGGAGGTGTGGAGGTGTGTTGAGGTCACAGCAACAGGCGGAGCATCGGCCCTCAGAGACAGAAGGTCACGTGTCAGGAAAAGGAAACATGTGATGTGCAAATTAACCAAACACACACACACACACACACACACACACACACACACAGACGATCAAGAAACAGATGAATATTTTCACAGGTCAATATTTTGTTTAACACTGAGCTGAACTCGCTTACAAATGATGTTTGACTAAATGATGTTGAAGAAGCAGCGCAGCAGGAAAAGCAGACCACGCCGCTTCAACACAACGTAAACAACACAGTCTATTAGTGAACTACGCAATGTGTCTATACGCTAACAATCGAAGACACACTTAAATGGAAAGAAGTAAAACATTTGTTATTGTGATGTGGTTCAGCTCTGCTCTGGGTTAAGGTTAATGTAATAAGTAAACAATCTGTGTAAACTGTAAATACACTCTAAAATAAAGGCACATGGCATGAGATGGAGCCTGCTGACTGATGGGCCCTTCAGTGGGTTAGATTAATGTAAACAGTAAATAGTAAACTACTTAAAATGATAAATAACCAAGGCCGATCCTGAGAGCTGATGGATCACTGACCCTAACACGCTCCATGTTTGTTCCTCAGCAGCTAAAATGTAGTTTCTCCCTCAGTCTGACGTCCCAAAACACACTGAGGAGAAGAAGATAATGTCCTCTTGACCCTTTCTGCTCATACCTGTGAGTTGAAAACCTTGTAGTGTGGTGGCATTTTTTATGAGAAATGACATATAAGCCTGACAACAACAAGCCCAATGAAAAGAAAGTTATGCCACCTTTAAAGACTGAGTGTGAACTGTGTTATTATGTCATTAATAATCACCATTTATGTTACTGTGTGTTGATTTAAATAGTTAGAATATACTTATTTCTTGTGTTTTATGTTGTTTCACTCCACCGTGGCTTTATCATCACTGATTCATTATTATCTGCCTACAAACACCATAACATGCCCTTTTGGAGTACAAGGCAAAAGTGCAAAGTCATGAGACAAGAGTGAACTGTGTGTGACCCCTGTAACACCTGGTGTTATGCTGAAAGTTGTTATGCTAGTGCAAATCCGTGAAAATGCTAACATGCTAGGCTAAAACACGGGATCACAAAATCCCATGTAAGTCTATGGGCAGCCTCTCCGAATACATTGGGAGAAGGGCTTCATTTGGATAGCATGTTAGCTAAAATCACGGATTTAGCTGAAGATAAGGTCAAGCCATGGGAAAGTAGGGGATCGATTGATACACGGGTCGATTGGTACACAGCGATTTCCTCGAAAACCACACAAGCTTGAGCCGTCAGATTTTGTCACTATGTTCAGCACTCAACACCGACCAATCCTGGGAAAGCTTGTGAAATGACGTCACGCCGTTCAAAAGTTATTAGCGCGAACCTGTTTTTTACTACGGAAAGTAAAATGTTACGTGCGGTAGTTTTTTTGTGATCAAAAGTTGTATTGTGTGGTTCATGCAATAATAATACGACCTAACAACAGATGAATTTGTACACAAACAGGTCCTAAACTATGCAATGTCATAGTTTTGAAGTTTAGAGGCAAAACAGGTTGAAGTGTCAGTAGTCGCTGCAGGGACGATTGATACAGCTGTTTCAAATGTCCCTCACGCCACCGTGCATAGTGATTGTGGTCACACTGCGCGATCAATATCTATAAATCACTGAATTAATACCCTATTGTTCTGCAATGAACAACAACCGATTTGAATGAACAACATATTTTTAATAAACACCAGATATTTTTAATGAACAAAACGTGTTTATGACATGAATCAACAGATATTCAGCAAAGTGAGGGGAAAATGCCGAGGGTAAAATGACAATATGTTCAACTGTGTATCCATAAACATGACTTAGGACAGGGAAATAAGTAAATAAAATGAAAATGCAGTCGTCCAACAACTCGTACAGAAGAAGAAAGGTGAGTTTAATCGAAATGCGGATCTTGACAATTACGCACGGGACAAAAATATTTATTTGACCTATTTATATTGTGAGAAATGATGTGACATTTTGGCAATGATGAGTACACTAGTATGTTGTCTGATATGCTGCATAAAAACGAGAGTAATGTCAGTAGTTTCTGTTTAAAATGCTGTTTCAACCGTCCCTCCTCTGTGTCTCAAACGACCCGCATAGGTGGGGCGTTTGAGACAAATGTCAACTTACGTTCAAAGTTATAAAACAGCGCGATCATCCAACATATGTGTTAAATTACAGTTGTAACTAAGAGAATACACATGTGAGTTGTTGATCACATGATAAAAATGTTTGTGTACATAACGTCATCTTTGAAAAAGACGTTTAAATGAAAAGTGTATCAATCGACCCGGCGCTCCCCTACCCAAAGTCACACACACACACCATGAGCCACACTCAGATGATGTGAAAGTCAGTCACTTCTACCCTTCTGTCGACACTTTTTCTTTTTCATATATCTTGTAGAGTGACTCGGGGCGTTAACAAGTGTCTACTTTGTCTGAGAGTGAATAAAAGACGAGCCTGCTTCAGATCCATCCCTTTCCAGCGTTTTATTGGAGTCTTCAAAGTTATTATATTAAAGTGATGCTAAGTAAGTTTAAGGCCCAAAAGAGATGAGCTTATTTTCGTCGGTAGCTCCCTGTTTATAGCTTGGAGGCAGCACACCCTTTGAATCAATCTTACACATCAACATGTTGTTACAGGGTTTTCAGCCTCTTGTCTGACGCCGCCACGGCAGCGTGCGGTGTGGGAGGTTTTAACGGACACAGGTCACAGGAACAACAGTGAGTCTGCAGGAGATCGTTAGATGCTGCTGAGCTTTTGTCTCGGTCACAGGACAGTGAGCAGGATCAATTCACGTCTGCTGAGATTATCAGGAAATGTGTTTTCAGCAGTGGTCCCGCTGACTCCGCCCAGCCCAAATGACTGTGGACATTTTCTAACTGTCAGAGTGTAAAAACATCGTCAGGATAGCTCTGGTTGAAGTATTGCAACCATATCACACGGTCTAAAAAACACTCACTAGAGGTCACTAGAGGTCATTGGAGGTCGCTGTATGTGAGGTCGACAACTCTGTGGTTCTGTCTCATTTGTTAGTATGAAGTAAAGGAGGTAGTCAACATGGACACTGGGTTGGGGTCAGGGTTAAACAGTCAATAATAGGACGAATCGCCTTGTTGTTTACAACTACTTCCGGGTAGAAAACCAGGATTCGAACAATAGTGACGGACGAGAGTTTCACTATATCTACTTTTTCATGTCACTATATCACCGTTTAGACTAATCTGATGTTTGTAAAGTCTAAAACCAATGACTGGACAAACATTACTATTTACGTGTGCACATTTTTGTAATTAGTCATGGTTATCATAGATTAGCCGGGCTAACGGTTAGCTACATGTTTAACTTTAATAACTCAGTGACTCAATAAACGATCCATAAAAAAATATTTTCTATTATATAAATATAAATATTATCTGAGTTCCAACATGACTGAGCTAACTGGAGTACCGTATTTCCTCTAATAGTAGCCGGTATCTATTTAATAGCCGGGTCTGTTATAATGGCCGGGGGCGTGGTTTACACGAACAAATAAAGGCCGGCCCCAAATACAGGCCGGGTCAATGGGAAAAAAACAAACAAACAGAAAAAACCTGAATTTCAGTCACTGTGGATGCACTGGTCTCAGGCGGCCAAACACGGATGCAGTAACCCACAAGTGCCAGCAGATGGCAGTAGCTAGATCTGAAGTGCCACATGAACCCACGCTTCAAGGAAACAGTCACTGACAACTCGACCGAAGAGAGCTTTAGCAGCATGGCGTGTCACTACCCGATTTGCGACGCTACCCAATCTGTGACAAAACTGGTCACTTGTGCTCCAGCGTTTATTAGCCTAATCCTGTCCAGCTGATCGCTGCTGTTGCGGTACCTGCTACAGTAATGTGTAAAAAAATATAATTAATTGTAGGCAGAATGAAAACTGAGCACGGTAACTGTCAAATTTGAGCACCAGCATGAAACAGAGGAAGAAATAATAGCCTCTCTCAAATATAAGCCGGTCTCCAATACAGGCCGGTTCCCCTGGGCAGCTAAAGTAAATAAAGGCCTCGGCCTCTATTAGAGGAAATACGGTAGTTTCATGTCGTGTCCCACAACGGGAGGGGAGGGTTTTAACAGCTAACGTCCTTTAGCTTTTCTGCTGCCGTTAGTTTAGCTACCGTTAGCTTAGCTACCGTTAGCTTAGCTACCGTTAGCTGTCCCTGTCAGCTGAGCCACTAATGCTTTCTAGACACTGTGATTCCCCCAAACTGAATAAATACAACACATAGCAACACAAAACACACACACAGAAATAGTAATGTTTCTTCAATCATTTCAGATTTGTCTAAACGGTGATAGGGCGTGAAAAATATGATATATAGCTAAACTCTCGTTCGTTACTATTGATCTCATTCAAATTACGTGCTGGTTTTCTACCAGGAAGTAGAATGTAAACAACAAGGCGATTCGATACTCAGCCAATAAGACAGAATAAAACAAATGAAGAAGTGGGTCTGTGTCTGGGTGAGGGTTAGGGATTAAGACGTGTTCACACAGTTCATGACTTCCTGAAAAATTCTTATGTCACATGACCTGGTCTGGCCTGACCGTAGCTTTGCCAAGGTGAACAGTTGTCAGTGAATTTCAGTGCTACAGCTAACAAATATTTTCACTGTCAAATGTTTTGACAATAGGCTAATTTCTTTATATAGACCCTCAGAGAGTATAGCCTAAACAAAGACAGGTGTGGCTCATTAGAAAATGCTCTGGTACACTAAATGGAATGGAGTCTAGTATTCTTGGTAACACCTGTATTTGTTTATACTCTCTGAAAAGGTCTATACAACAAAAACTTCAGCAAATCCCTACTCCAACAAGCTGCATTCATTTGCATTTCAAGTCAAATCTCACTTCTCAAAGTTGGAGCATTTATTTGAACTTTACTTTTGAACATAGTAAACGAGAGTTGCAGTTTGTAACAAACCAAATAATTTATAATAACATTAATCATTTATAATTATGAATGTTTATTTGTTATGCCATTATTTCTTTGTATGATTTTAATATGTACATTCAGACTCAGAGCTTTTTGGACAGCAGCTGGTTGTGTGCAGATGTGGAGTTTTGCTTGGCCTCCAACCTCCACCCTCAGAGCGAGACAGGAAACAAGTGCAGGATGTGGTCCAACTTAAAGCTTTCCTTCATCTTTCTTTAACTCATCACAGTGACCAGCCACTGTAAAAGAAAAGCATTCATTCTATATTCATATTCTATTCTTTTTTTTTTTTTTTTTAAGTAAACAAACTTCTCGGTGCATGTTTGCATGAGTCGCCATCTGACGCTGTCTGTGGAAAAAAATTGCGGCTTTGAGGGATGTAAACAGCCTAAGCAGCGGAACTTGCATCCGCTCCCATTCAACTACTACAACTACCGCAAAACAGGAGCAATTAAACTGAAAATCTTCAGATTCCTTCTTTTAGACCTGAAAATGTTAGGAAAATACAGCCCCGAGTTGAATTTGCCCGGAATTGTCCTTTAATGAGCAGCACGGGGGCTCCACAGGGGACTGTCCTGGCTCCATTCCTATTCATATTGTATAGAGCGGACTTTAAATATAAGTCCTGCCACATCGAGAAATACTCGGATGACACTGCTGTTGTGGCAGGAATGGACAGCAATCTGAATACAGGGATTTGATAAAAGCCTTCAGTGACTCAAAATCACAAAACTTCCTCATCCTGAACACCACAAAGGAAATAAATGATCATGGATTTCCGTTAAGTCCAAGCCCCCTCTTCGGCCAGTGAACCCTTGTGGAGTGACAACCTATAAATATCTAGGTGTAGTACACCTGGATAACAAGATGCACTCTACTAAGGAAACTCAGACCCCTAAACATCTGTAGTAAGATGCTGCCAATGTTTTATCCGTCTGTGGTGGCAAGTGTTTTATTTTATGCTGCTGTCTGCTGGGGAGGAGGTTTGGGAGAAAAGGCTGGCTCTGTGGTTAGAGTATATAGACTCTCTGGGGGAAGTGGTGGAGAGATACACAATGAGGATGGTGGAGGGAGGCTATCCTGAACAACATGGATCATCCACTTCATAACACCTTGATGGACCAAAGAAGTAACGGTGGTGGACAGCTCCTCTTTCTTCTATCTGCAGGACAGTGATACAGAAGATCTTTTATAGCCACTGCCATCAGACTTTTTCATTCTTCTGCAAATGGTAGATGAGCTGACAGTATCAGTAGTAGGGGAGAGTGGGGTAATTGGTGCCATGGGGCAAGTAGTTCCACCCCTGTAGAAGAAGTTGGTCATGTGACCACATATTTTTGAAGGGACATCCATTTCACTCATCCTATCAAGAAGGGAGACACATGGCTTGAGAAGAAAGCATATTTATGTTCAAAAAAGAAGTTTTTCGAGGTTTTTCAAGGTTTTTTGATTGCCGTGTTTGAACAATTATAGATAACTTTGAAAACAGTTCACACGTTTTAGTGCTTTATTAAGCTACACCATGAGTCTATACAGTTAGCATGATGCCAGCTCAAAACAGCTGGGGAATCCTTTTTTCTCAAAATGCTGGGCTTGGGGTAATTTGTGCCAAAGGGCCTGGGTTAAGTTGTGCCAGTGGCAGTGCTGTCTGTGTATAGGAGAAACATGGCAGTGGGCACGGATTTGCTTGAAACTTAACATGTGTGATGGGGGACCGCCCCTGAACACACCTGCCCAGTCTGGTTGTGCTCGTAGCGCCACCTGGTGGATGAACGAAACATTGTGTTTCTTTGCGCCACGGCCCCCAGCGTGGCTCAGGCCTCCGCGACTGCATGGGGACAAGCGAGGGCCCGATCATCGCCGCTTCTGGCTTTAATTTTGTATTGAATGTCTTGCTTTTATATAGCATTATCATTTGTGAGATTAAAATGATCTGTTTTACTTCAATTATCAATGGCACAATTTACCCCAGTGTATTTTCTCTAACTTACCCCGCACCGGGGGCAAGTTGTGCCACAAAACCACTTTTTTTTCTAAAGCTGTATTTCTGAAACAGTTAATTTAAGATTCAAAGTGATTGTTCCCAGGGATGCACAACATCCTAAACTATATGTACATATATCAGTATCCCCTTGCTTTAAAGGCAATTTAAGTAAAAATTGGCACTACTTACCCCGCGCTCCCCTATCGTATTCGTATTCATATTCTTATTCATATCTTCTAACCTCTAGCCCTGATCCTATTTTCTGAACATGAAGTTGATGGAGTTGTTTTGACCGAGAGGGTTTGAGGCTTTGGTCTGAGTCACTGAGCTCAGACCGCAGTTAACGACGTGGTCCGCCACAGACCAGATGTAAACAATCTCTCGGCTGTTTACCTCAAACTGTGTTTTAGTGTCATCCTAAGAGAGAGAGAAGAGCGATGGAAAGAAGACAAGGTTGCGATGAAGGCAGGAGGTGACGAAGATGAAGATAAGAAGAAAGAGATGTTCGTGGTCAACATCAAACTCCCCGGTTTGTCTGAGGCCTCAGCTGGGTGTGGCCTGTTTTTAAAATCTCCATCTGTAAACATGGAGTGAAACACACACATCCAAAAGCACTTTCACAGCTGGATGAAAAACACCAATATCCCCATTTTACCACCACCACCACGTAAGTAAAGTTTCAACTAAATGACACCTCTAAACCAAGCACACAGAGAGCAGTTAATGTCACATAATCCATGATGTTATATTCAAGTAACAGGCTGTCATACATGGCCCTGGGGTCATCTGGGGTGAGTCACCAATCATCATCATCATCATCGTCGTCATCTGATTGAACTACTAAATGATTGAGCTGGTTCTTGCTGCAGCAGCTGATTTTTGCTGCAGCAAGAACCAGCTCAATCATTGTGTTCCTAGAAATTACACATTTTCCCTGTAAAACATATTATTTTGTAATAAATTAATAAAAAATTGTATAAAAGGTTTTGAAAATTCAGTTTTAGCTTGAAGACCTTATGCCAGGGGTGCCTAAATTCTTCTCAGTGAAGGGCCAAAAATGAATCGGGGTGGAGGGTCGCGGGCCAAAATTAAACATTCCAATTAAATATGCCTATAACATAGGTTATTGTGCAAAATAAACACTCATACAAAGTATTTTTTAAATAACAATATTGATTATTGTGTTTCACTGTTAAACAGGCCTCCAGACTGCCCCTAAATGGGGGCATTTTGCCCCTAAAATTTGGGACAGTGCCAGTAAATTTTTCATTTACTTGTGCACATGTGCAACCAGTGAATTTGCCTGTCTTTTGTTTTGTAACGCTGGTGAAACATGAAAGGGGAGACTCAAAAAATCTGATGTTTGTAATTACAGGTGGCAGGTCAATGTGTGTGAGTATTGTGAATACTTTCCCTGCAAATCAATTTACAAGTGTGTTCCCCTAAATTTTCTACTTGCTCTCCTAAAATTTGAAGTTAGGGGCCACTGTGCTCCTAGTGAAGACTGTTAGTGTGGAGCCCTGCTGTTAAAACAAAGCAAAGTTACTGGTACTGGTAGCCTACTCTGGTTGATAAGGGCATTGTCTGCTACTTGTGTCGTCCCCAGTAAAGCAGAGTAGCATGTGAATTTGTTGCTGTGGCCCAGTCAGCTAGTGCCCAGTCTCCCTGCTCCTCTCACACACCAAAGTTGGCCCGCGGGCCCCAAATTGGGCAGCTCTGCCTTATGCTATTCCGACTTAAAACCACTGACATCTCAACTTTCCACTGCTTTGTGAGGGTGGTCCTTAAAGTTCACAAAACACCAAACCAACTATCAGAATTTGCAAAAAAAAAAAGTTCAGTTGAAGATATTGTTATGACTGGAAAACCATAATGTTCAAACCTGTTGTTGTTCCACCACAACGTGATCTGTCTACTGACTGGTGTTTTCTTACTGAGGATGTGTTAACTGATAATGTGTTGTTGACTGACTGTTGTTTTTACTGACTGTTTTTCATTGGTTGATTTGTTTACGAACTGAGGATGTGTTAACTGACTGATATGTTAACTGAGTTATGATGTGTTTACTGACTGGCGTGTCCACTGCCTGATGTGTTTGATGATAACACACGTGTTTTTGACGATAACAACAGCAGTGACGCACCTTGCAGTCTTTGTTGTGACATGCAAACTCATTTCTCACGAATTTCTAACCGGCTTACAGGAAGTTTGTCACATCTTTTCTCATATAAATGACAAGGATGCTAACAATGCGTTGCAGTGATTGCGCAACTTAAATTCTTTGTTACTGACACCTGTAACAGTTCATTGATCAAAAACTCAAAAAATATTAAAAAACTAAAATCAAACAAAATCAAATCAAACGGCCACTGAGGGAATTAATTACGTAGGAAAACAGAGTCCATTGTCCAGGCAAAAAACTGAAGTTTCAGAATAATGGCCTTTGACGCCTCTTGCCCTGGTAAAAAACCATCAGCCCACCCAGTGCGATCTAGCTACCGAGTACTTTCAAACTCACTAAATCACTAATCACTAAATAATTAGTGATTAGATATTACAAAATTAACAAATAGCTCCAACAACACCACATGTTTCGGTTCAGCCCTTCGCACGAAAAAGGTTAAAATCAGTATGTGAGTCAGAGGGCGGGGCGGGGCAGGGTGTTTGTCTGCGACACCTCCACAGCGCCTACGTGTTATGTTTGCTGTCCCCCCACCATCACCTGGCTGTGTTAGCTTTGTGAAGCTTGTGTGACTGAGTCATGTCGTCGTCTCTGCTCGTCCACCTGCCGTTGTCGAGTCTCCCGAGACTGCACCCTATCACCTCGGGACCAGCACGACCCTCGACCTCGACCTTCACCAAAATCATCATCTTGTGCAAAACTAACACATTTTGTACGTTTGACATATAGAAGGAACCCTGATGCATAAAACCAGGCGACCTAACCTGAACACACAACCTGATTCAGGTGGTGTAACCTTGACCTGGCACAAACCCTGACCTATAGTTTCATAACTGATTTCTCAACGTGTGTTTATTGTGTGTAAAAACATTTCAGTAACCCTTTATAGACATGAAATAAATAACATATATGTTATTTGTTATCTTTACGGCTCCATTAACTCTTATCTGCTGAGAAAAACCTGCACAGATTTACGGTCACTGAAGAGATAAGATTTTCTTTCACATTCACTCTGACACTCACACACACAGAATAAAGACAGGCCTTCCCTGCAGAGCTCTTTGTGGATCTGACCTCTTCATCCTGTTGTGTGTGATGTTTAAACAAATCATTTGATATCTGGCTCTCAACAGGAAGGGTAGTGAGGGTGTCCAGAGAGACAGAGAAGTTCAGGAATAAAACACACAGTACGTGAAGGTTATTATGCATCCTGGGGGGAGATTTAGCTTTTTTTTCCTTTAATAATCCAGTTTTAAACTGTGTATTTTAGTTTTGTCAGTTTGTTGCGTATTAGCAGACTGTTGTCGGTCAGTCACTTGTTCCTCCTGACAGGTCCAGTGAGTGTCAGCTCTACTTTTAGCTGTGGTTTGGTATCCACAGTAACAGTAAAGTTGGGGCTGTAAAACAGTGCAGCGCTGACGGGAACTGCAGACAGAAACAACTTAACTGGTTTGTGTTGTGCCTGCAGCAGCGTGATGATCCAAGACTCAGTCTGATTCTCTGTGACCAGATGGTGGAGGGCGTCGACCAGCTGAGACAATGGAGTAAAAGTTGTCTCACCTGTAAGACAGTTTTGTTTTTGAACCTAAGGTGAAGACAGTTGTTGGGTCACGTTTTTGGCCAGTTCCATCTCCTCCACCTTTTCTATTCATAAAAGCTTTCATTGTGCAATATCGCTCCTTTCATTTCATTTGTTTTGATGTTTTTAATTTTTCATTGATGACTGATGTTATACACTGGAATCGAAAAGTGCTGTACAGTCATAGTATCATTATGTCCATTATTATTATGATCATGGGAGAATGTGGTTGAATTGGTGCAGGAACTACCACATACGAGGGCTGTGTTCTCCATACCTTTTAACTCATTGACTGCCAGCCCTTTTATAAAATGGTCAGTGCCATGTGCCAGCGTTTCGGGGCATTTTGAGTAATATTTCAAGACCCACAGAATATTTTGTACTATGACTCTGAAAACACCAAATGGCTCAAAGGAAAGAGGAGACTCTCTATTTAACTAGGGGAAAAAAACATTTGTTTGTACCTTGTTCCATTCTTGATTTATCGTAAGTTGAATAGAGCCTGGTTGCACCAAAAAGACCACTAGAAAGCTGAGAAAAATGCATTTTTGTGAAAGAGAGTCTCTCAAGAAAAACAGTGATTTATTCGTTTTAATTTTGGCTTCAAAAACATGTAAGACATCTGAAAATTTCATTTCACGTGTTTTTTCATTGTACAAAAAAAAAAAAAAAAAACTAAAATACAAGAAGTAGGAGTCTTACTCTGCAGAGTGATGCCTGCTCTCCTACTTCTCCTGCTGCAGTTGAGAGTCTTCTTCTTCTTCACTTCTTGCTCTGATCTACATTCTTCTATGTTCTACGCATCCCAGAAGCCCCAAAATTACTCACGGCAAAAAACTGCGTTTGACGTATATATACGTCAATAGTTGCGTTTCCATCCACCTTTTTTTATTCGCATTTTCAAAAATTGCGCTTTGGGGGGATGGATTTGTCAGCGTATCGATTAAATTAAAATGCAACTTTTTGTGATGGAAACAGATGATGCGAATTGAGCCAGAGTTTGTGGGTGAAGCTGCTGGACTTCACCCAGCGACGCCCCGGTGTCCCAGCTCTCCTCTCTGCACCCCGCGACACAAACGCTCCGTAACCCGTAATCTTTTGTTTATGACGGTTAAGACTACACAAACACACGCCGTAACATCGTTATGTAACGTTATCCACCGCTCCATTTATTGATTTTTCACCGGCTTCGTATGTAAACAGATGCACATGGAGGAGAGGAGCGTAACCAAAACAGCGGAAAAGCGAGCGGACTTGCACAGTTCCCTACTGTCTTTCTGTGTAAATATCTCATGTTACAACATGAAAACCTGACGCTTATATTCAAGTGCGGCCTATATATGTATTTTCTTTTAAAATGTAGCTGGTGCGGCTTATACAGGAGCGTCTATAGTCCGGAAAGTACGTAAATTGTCCATGATGTTGAGTGTCAGCTGAGTGTCAACTGTTGTCATGATACATTCACGCTCTCTTATGACGTAATCTCACGGCACCACTCCTCCTCTCCCAATAATCGCAAAACAATAACGAATGGAAACGGTCATAAATTCGCTTTGCTTTTTGCGCATTTTCACAAAATCCGCTTTTGAATTCGATACGACTTGGATGGAAACCCAGCTAATGGCACTCAAGTGTTGGATTTATATGTCAATGGCACTCAATGAGTTAAGTACTAAAACCTGCTGAGATGTTACAGGGTGAAACGTGCTGCTGCTCCTTGTGGCCAAGGTGGTTATTTCACAAGAGACGTCCAGTGTCACAGCTCCTTTCTACAGTGGTGCTCATGGTGTTGATCATCCAGGGACACTACTGTATTGTTAAATGTTCTTTAAGGCTTTAAATTAAATTGTTTTCCTCCTCTGTGTTGGAGTGAATCTCATAGACAAAAAAAAAAAACTAAACATTTCCACCTCTGTGAAATCACTACTCAAGTAGCTACTCAATCAAATTGCGCCAGACAGTTCTTTCTCTGCAGGAGATCGAATGTCTCACAGTCGGCGCTGGTGTCAGTGTCTGTGTCGTACAGGTCCTTCACCTGTCACCTGTCAGCGGGCCGGCCCTGCAGATATAACCTTACACTTCACTGACTGAGGCACTTATTCTCTTATTCATGTAGTTACACTGTGGCGGTGGATCACTTTCCCCTGCGCGGCCCCCTCTGTATCTGTCGCTGTCCCACCTCGTCCAGTCACGGTGAAGGACAACAGGTGACTGACAGAGAGACGACACTGTAGCACCCTGGAGTCTGTAGGGCCGCCCCCTGCCTACACGCAGGTCACAGTGCGTAGGGCCCCGGCCCCGCGAGCCAACAGGGGCCCCGTTTTGCACAAAGGATGCGTATATGCACGGCCGTGGTGCGCTACTAGATCAGCTGTCAGCGCGAGGCAGGAGAAGAGGGAGAAGAGACCTTTTTTTTTGTAATCTGACACCGCACGCGCCGCCACGCGTCGATCTGACCAATCACTGGTCAGATGCTGCAGGCACTTGTCAAGCAGCTGCAGGTGAAGACGTGATCGTGGCTTCGAAAAGAACCTACGACTCAGGCGCAAGCAAGAGGGGGGGGGGCAAAACAAGAGTAAACTCGTGCTTCTCTCAAAGGTGGACATGTTGAAGTTAGTGCTGCTGGGCCGTATTTATTAACGGCGCCGTTACCGCCGTTAATGTCCGTTAACGCTGCTAATGGTGTTAACGCCAGCACTAGTCAGGGCCGGTTCTAGGCAGCATATATGAGGGGGCAGTCAGAAATGTGAAGGGGGCATCATGTGAACACATCATGCTCCAGCACTTTTTTTCTCCGTGCTTATAGTAACTTGTTGGAGTTGTTGACTGTGTCCAACCCCAACCTGGAGAAGTGGATTGCACTTTGTCAGGCCTCTACCTTCAGACCTGTCCAACTAGGGGCTGGGGGGGTCAACCAGGGTCTTAGAGCCTCTACCTTCAGACCTGTCCAACTACGAGCCGGGGGGCCAACTAGGGTCTTAGAGCTCAAATTTGTTACTGTCGTAATGCAAAGAGCCACATTATATGGGGGGTCAGGGGTGTATATACCTGAAGATGCATTGCAAACCCAGAGGGGTTGAAAAAGGTGAGTAGCTAAACCCCTGTCGGGGGGTCTGGGGGCAACCCCCCCCCCAGAAAATGTTTGTGATTTTAAAATGTGAGTGAAGCATTCTGGTGTACTCTGAGAAGAGGGGGGGGGGGGGTCCTACTATGGTCAAGATTTACAAAACTGAAAGGTAGTCTTAAGAATACTAAAAAAAAAAAGAAAAAAGAACAGAACATTTTAGAAAAGAACAGTGTCCCTTTTTTGGCAGATTTTTGTGCTACTGCAGATAATTTTGTCAACTTGTAATAAACACATTTTTTGAGTATATTAAAAATGTGCTTTCTCAACTTCTAAAATTTGGATTTGAGGGGGCAAGACATTTATTTGAGGGGGTGCTGCCCCCTCTTGCCCCTGCGTAGAGCCGGCCCTGGCACTAGTAAAAATGTAAAACTTTGTGGCATAAGCACTAAACCTCCATGCTCAGCACGGCTGCTGCTGCTGCAGGTAGGAGGAGAGATGCTGCTAGCCTCCAGTAGATGTGGACTGTGGTCTGGAGATGAAAGTCATTTTCCAGCGGCCCTTACCATTTATTAAATGTCTTGTTAACACCTTTGTCTGCTTATGCATTCACCTCTGTTGAAAGGCAGTGGTACATTTATCAGTTGTTGGTCGTATTTTCGGCTAAACTTTATAATCTATTTGATCTCCACACAAGGATCTGTTGGTGAATTTAATCTATGACAGGCAGCTTTGGAGGAGATATTAGAAATAAATATTGATAGAAATGAGTATTTGATACTTTGGTTGACAGAAGGAACTAGCTACAGTTTGAAATATCAGTCTCTTTGGTACTGAATTAGTATGTTTTATTAGGATTGTAGTTGTAGCCTATAGTAGGCCTAATAATAGATAGCAATAGCAATAGTTTTTTTAATTAATATTAGTATAAGTATAAAACTGCTAAACTGCCAGTATTAGTGGCTGTAGTTTGCATTATTGTCGATTATAATTGATTATAGGAGGGCCCGACAAATTTTTTTCGCTTAGGGCCCCGGCCATTTTGGTCAGGGACGGCCCTGCGGGTTAAGGGTCAAAACCTGCATGGTGGAATTCATTTCAAGTGTTTGAATTCCTCTGTGAATTCATCTTTGAGGTCACGTCGTTGTGTTGTCTGGTTTTGGGGTTGAGTGTCTGTTCACGGAGATGGTGTTGGTGGTGTAAAGGTGTAATGTGAGACCTGAGCCGCACCTGAAGCTCCAGACTCAGTGCTGTTTGCTCATTAAACTGTGACCTTGCATAAGTGATACTGAAGAATTGTGACATAAGTTGGCAAAGTGCAGCAGTTGTGAATTTGCATGACCAGTTGTGTGTTTTTGTTCATCCTCTTGACTTAGGATCATGTTCACACCCTCTCTCTCCTCGTGGTTTCATGTTGCAGTGAAACTCTTCAGATGCTCAGCTGTTTATAGAAGATGTTGCACTCGATTCTTCTTCCATTAAGAGGGAGCAGTAAAAGCCCTGAGGCATGCGTCCACACACTCTTTCCCACATGTATTAGTGGCATCTTGCTATTCATCAAAGCTTCGTTTCACAACCTCAGGGAGACATAAAGCATCCACAGTGAAACCAGTCATACTGCTGAGGAACTGAGGCTCCATTTTATTCTCAAATTCAATAATCCATTATTTTATTTCCCTGGCTGGGATAGGTATTCTGTTTCCGTCATTATGCGATTAATAATCACAGGCACAATGGCAAAATATGTTGATAGTAACAGGTTGAATTAGACGGAGGTACGTTTTATCAGTCTGTTTTCTGGGTATAAGGAGAAACCAGAAACAAGCCGTTTTTTCGTTTTTTCGTTTTGGAAAAAAAACGGAAATTAAAATTTCAGTTTGTTTTCTCATTTTTGGTTCTTATTTAACAAAACAAATTTACCACTCAATATTTTGTTTCCGTGGGTGGGAGGGTCCTCTGATTGGCTAGTGTGCTTCCTTGCCCTGTGCCCTTCAAAATAAAAGTTCCTCAATTTGATAAAAAATATTACTGTAGGCTAGTAGGCTACAGACACTAGCAGACATAGAGGACCCCATCACCCACAGTCAAGACTGACATGGCTTCAAATAACAATAATAGTAGGCTATTCATAATGAAAATGAGAACTTATGAAGTTATGATGACTTCAGTGTAGCCTAGTTGATGTTTGACGAAAAAACGAAAAATCGGCTTGTTTCTGGTTTCTCCTTATGTCAATTATTCCCAGAAAACAGACTGATAAAACGTACCTTGGTCGAATTAGACACATAAAATCATCAATCATTATAAAGTCCTGGATTAACGGTGTCATATGAAAACAAATCAAGTCCATGTAATGTATGATGATGTAAAACATAGATGTTGATGTAAAATGAGATGGAACAATAAAAAATTGTAACATACGAAGATATGAGAAATAAGGGGAAGAAACAGTTAAAGAAAGAGCAGGACGTCATCTTACTGAGATCTGACCCTCACACTCTCTCAAGAAAAATGTGAAAAAAAATTCATGTTAATCAACGAGACCTGTGCTTGTAAATACACACAGACGCAGCAGCAGGGTTAGCAAAAGGTTCATTTATGTTTAGGATTTAAAAATATGTTTTACAGTGTTTGTACTAGATTGGGATCCATTCTTTGTCCCCATGAGGAAGACAATCAAACACACACACACACTCACACTCACACACTCACACGTATATTAGCGTAACTGATCTGCACTGGTCACAGCTGGGGGTAGAGACAGTGTCCAACAGAGATGGAATTTGTGTGTGTGTGTTTGTGTGCGCGTGCGTTTGTACGTGTGTGTGCATGCATACGTGAGAGAGATATATAATATCCCTTTCGTCAAAAGTGACAGGTCTATCCCCAAAGAAATTTAAATCAAACGCAACTGGACTTGGTTATTTGTCTAGGAAGACGTTTCACCTCTCATCCAAGAGGCTTCATCAGTTCATGTAGCATCAGACCAGGCTGGGACCAGTCCGATATACAGTATATCTCTCTTACGTGTGTGTGTTCAACTCGTATTATCCAAGAATCAGCTCATACAGAACATTTGCTGTGAATGAGTTTGACCATCATCATCATCAACAGCCTCCAGATCAGTATCCAGTGGCTGTGTGAAACAATGCAGATCAAAGTTTCAGAGCCACAGGTCACAAAACAGCTCCTCATTATAAAATGTGTGAATTCTTCTCATTGTGAAAAGTTCAGACTATAATCTAAGTCACACACTCTGACCTCTGACCTCTGACTAAGGGGACAGAGACTTAGCCTCTTGGACTTTGACGATAAACTCCACCCTAAACAGAATGTCTGAAGGAGGGAGGTTGCTGGGGGAGAGGGAGGGGGGGGGGCATGCCCAATATTATTAGTCTCTCCGGGTCACAGAGGTCACAGACATTCGACTCCACCGTTAATAATGAGCATTGTAGGCAGGCGTCGCTGCTGCTGCTGCTGCAGAGCTGAGGCATGTGGGTCAGGTCAGCTGATCCTGGTACTGTAAATCTCCCGAGGAACGTGGCGATGACAGACGGCACCATGTGTCTGATTGGCCTGCGAGACGTACTGCATCTCACTCATCTCACGACTCTCAACACCCGTAGCTGTGGGAGGAGAAGATCCTAGCTGCATAACAATAATAAAATAATAATAATAAAATTAGAGGGGCGGCATTAAGGGACACGTAGATTTTTCGACCGAATAAGTTTCAACCACCTTCAAGCACTCTAATGTCAAGACCTTATCTTGAATTTATGAGAAAGTTGCAGAGCGGCTGACACACAGCTAAACCATACAGTAGTAACTCTTTCACCAGACTGTGTGCACAGCAGGGCCGGCTCTACGCAGGGGCAAGAGGGGGCAGCGCCCCCTCAAATAAATGTTTTAGAAGTTGAGAAAGCACATTTTAATATACTCAAAAAAATTGTATATTACAAGTTGACAAAATTATCTGCAGTAGCACAAAAATCCACCTACTGACTACCTTTCAGTTTTGTAAATCTTGACCATAGTAGACCCCCCCTCTTCTCAGAGTACACCAGAATGCTTCACTCACATTTTAAAATCACAAAAAATTTTCTCGGGGGGGGGGGTTGCCCCCAGACCCCCCCGAGAGGGGTTTAGCTACTCACCTTTTTCACCCCCTCTGGGTTTGCAATGCATCTTCAGGTATATACACCCCTGACCCCCCATATAATGTGGCTCTTTGCATTAAGACAATACAAAATTTGGGCTCTAAGACCCTGGTTGGCCCCCCGGCCCCGAGTTGGACAGGTCTGAAGGTAGAGGCCTGACAAAGTGCAATCCACTTCTCCAGGTTGGGGTTGGACACATAGCCAACAACCCAACTCAATGAAGTTACTATGAGCACAGAGAAAACAAAGTGCTGGAGCTTGATGTGTTCACATGATGCCCCCTTCACATTTCTGACTGCCCCCTCATATATGCTGCCTAGAACCGGCCCTGGTGCACAGCCTGAGAGAAGCAGCACAACGGGAGTAGTTTTTAGTTTTTAGTTTTAGTTTATTAGTTTATTATGTCGAAGACAATCCCAATTAATCAACTGTATCAATAACAGTAAAAAGGGCAGCTTAGCCAACATGGCTAATATCCTGCTGTAGTCCCCAGCCAGATGACAATAGGCATTCTAAAGAGCAAAACGAAAAACAAAAACAATATATTACAGCACATTGATTAAAAGAGAGCGTTAGGACAGCGAGGAGACAAGATAAATCAATGAAGGTAGGAGAGAACAGTGAAACATCAGTACAATCATGCAAACACAACACATAATGAAAACATACAGAAGCAGCACATAAAACATAATCACACATCAACACATACAGTCACATTCCACAGTAAATGACAATATCAGCGTTTTATCACACAGTGACCTTAAACTCACCACACAGCAGAATGATCTGACAGAAGGTCAAACAACGCTGTTCACTCTGTTGGCTACAAAGTAAATACTGTCACTTCCCAAAAAAATGATGTTGGAACCGTATCGGCAGATGTGCACCAAAATAAAGGTAAAAAAAATGCACCAATACTGGTCCATTTAACTAACGTAACATTGAATTGGTAGGAATTTAAATGTTAGTATGTCATTTTTAATTAAAAACGATTCAAATAAACGCAAACATTTGGTATAGATGACAATTTATGACCTGAATATTTCAAACATTTCCTCTGGGGATTAATAATTGGTCCTATATTAATAGATACTTGAAATATTTTGTGTAAACAACGAGTAATATAATTATATTTTGACTGTATTTGATTTTACACATTCATAGTGTTGTGAAATTAATGAATGCATAATAATCGTGATAATCGTAATACCGTGATTATTTCTCTGACAATAATCATACCAAGAAAATTTATAATCGTGACATCACTACTCAGTTCTGGTGGTCTGGTCCAATAATACCCCTCACTCAGTCATAGGCAGAATTGAATCTGTCCATTTCACCTACTCTCTGAAAAGAAGAGGGACGGGCTCAGTCTGTCAGTGATGCCCTGGGTTTAAAGAGGAACTATGCAAGATGTTTACCTTAAAGGTAGAGTTGGAGATCCTATACCTACATACACACAGACACCCATACAACATGTGCAATAAAATTCCATATAAGTTGTGTGTTTTAAAAAAAAAGTTTTATTTTGATTTATTTTTACTTGTTTTAAATGTTTGTTTGTTTTTTAACTCTATTGTATTGTATTACTTTATTTAAACGTTTATTTACAGCTCTGAGACGCACAAGAATGGTGCCTGTAATGTGACATACTTGTGCAACAGGCAATAAAATTCTATTCTATTCTATTATTATTATTCTATTAAAACAACATACGACTGGAAACATGTTCACACCACAGGACAAGTCTGCACAGAGAGGGAGAGAGTGTGTGTGTGTGTGTGTGTGTGTGTGTGTGTGTGTGTGTGTGTGTGTGTGTGTGTGTGGTCTACATTGGTCGTAAAACAAATCAAACACTTCCAGAGAAGCTACTTTGTTTTAACGGAGAAATGCATCAGTATTGTGATCTGTAACTGTCAATGACCACGTCCACTCACGATGGCGCCACTCCGCTTATACAGCAGCCAATCAGCAAGACTGTGTATGGTCCGACTATATATCACGCAGCCTCTATTTAAAAGCTCAACCGTTGTGTGTCTTTTCATGTTATGTAACACAGTAAATGCACACAGAGATGTAATGTTGCATCGGTGCAGTGTAGGGCATGCCTGAGGAGCGTACCCGACCCGTGTCCACTAAACGTGCCCAATGAGTGTGCCAAGATGCATTAGTCAGTGAAGCTGGTTGTGCCCCGCCCCATTTGAATGTGTGTTCGTTTTTCGGTTGTGCTGAGAGAACATGAGGACACGAGGACAACGTCCACTGTCCACAGTGACGTTAAGCCTCCGAAATCTGCTCAGTTACTCCATAAGTCCAAGTCCACTGTTTGTTCGAGGACGTGAAGACGGAAG
This sequence comes from Trachurus japonicus, assembly GCF_045865225.1. Classification (NCBI taxonomy): domain Eukaryota; kingdom Metazoa; phylum Chordata; class Actinopteri; order Carangiformes; family Carangidae; genus Trachurus; species Trachurus japonicus. Next base: position 19,480,255 of record NC_140911.1, read on the forward strand.
GACTGAGACATTCAATCAATCAATCAATCAATCAATCAATCAATCAATCAATCAATCAATCAATCAATCAATCAATTTGTTTATTTCAGGCATGTCAATTTAAATCATCATCATCACACTTCATCTTAGTTCAAATAATACAATACACATGGCCGAAAGGGAAAGCGGGAGAAGCAAAAGCTTATCTAGTCCCGCCCCCATTACCCACAGAATAAAAATCTTTATCATAATCTTTTCTTTTCTTTTTGCTTTTTTTTTTTTTTTACATTTTGATATAACATTCTTTTACTTATGACATTTTGACATAACATGTTACAGCAGTAGGTAGTAAACAAAGCTGAAGTTTAGCTCTAGACAGTACATACAGATTACGTGTGTGTCTGCACATGTGTCCATATTTGTCCATCCTGAGTGAACAACAGTCTCATCTTGTAGCCTGACATGTCACAAAGTCACAGAATGGTCCAATCGACAGAGAGCAAAGTCCAGTGTACTTATTATTTGTTGTAGTGTTGTGACGTTCACGAACGAACCGATTCTATTGAACGGCTCGTTAACATGAACGATGGGAACCGAGTCACAGCTGGGAACCGTTCTTTTTTTTTTTTTACATCTCTGTGTGTTCATAACAGTCAATTGAAGCTGCTCCATTGGCTACGTAAGTGCCGTGCAAACTCAGATATTAGTGGGATATCTAATTTTGTATTATTTTGTTCCAAATCTCACCCCATTATTTCCAAGATAAAATGAGCTACCACCAGGCTGGCTTCTTAAAACTTAATAAATATTTTAAAAAATCAGTCATATGAGCCAGTTTTTTGAACGGCTCTTTGAAAGGAACGGCTCACCAAGATCCGGCTCCCCTCAAAGAGCCATAAATCCCATCTCTAATTTGTTGGGATGGTGTGAGAGCCCTTTTATGCCATTTTCTTTTATTCATCCATCTCCTCTGCAGCGTTCGCCGCGTTTAATTTCGCCATCGTGTCCTTGAGAAGGAGATGGACAACCTGAAGATGAGATGGCTGCCACCCAAGGGCAAGGGTCAGGGGCTTATTCGTGAATTGTCCATGCGGTGACTTGAGGAAGTGAACGGCCATGTGTGAGGTGTAGGTTCAGGTCAACACACGTGTCAGATGATGCAGACTCACAGCTCAACTGACCAGACATGTTCCATGATGATGTCATTATCACAAGTTGGGTTTCCATCCAAGTCGTATCGAATTCAAAAGCGGATTTTGTGAAAATGCGCAAAAAGCAAATGCGAATTTATGACCGTTTCCATTCATTATTGTTTTGCGAATATTGGGAGAGGAGGAGTGCGCCGTGAGATTATGTAGGCTACTTTCCGGACTATAGACGCACCTGTATAAGCCGCACCAGCTAAATTTTAAAAGAAAATACATATATAGGCCGCACTTGAATATAAGCGTCAGGTTTTCATGTTGTAACATGAGATATTTACACAGAAAGACAGTCGGGAACTGTGCAAGTCCGCTCGCTTTTCAGCTGTTTTGGTTCTGCTCCTCTCCTCCATGTGCATCTGTTTACATACGAAGCCGGTGAAAAATCAATAAATGTAGCGGTGGATAACGTTACATAACATATACGATGTTACGGCGTGTGTTTGTGTCGTCTTAACCGTCTCTGCCTCAATTCACATAATCTGTTTCCATCACAAAAACTCGCATTTCATTTAATCAATACGCTGACAAATCCACCCCCTCCAAGCGTATAAACTTGTATGTGCATTTACTGCCTTTTTTCGAATTTCTGGCGTTTCCATTCAAGTATTTATTCGCAATTTTTGAAAATGCGAATAAAAAAAGGTGGATGGAAACGCAACTACAGTTACCCACTGACACCTGTCCTTTCTCAGTGCACGCTAACATGGCAGCAGCAGCAGTGCATAGGAGGTGGGGGGGTCGTGGCGGTGTGTCTGTGTCTCTGTGTCTGTGTGGGTGGTGCTTGTATAGCGTTACTCAGAGCAATGACTGGATGAAAATAGCTGGAGCTGCACCCAGGCTAGATCTGCATGGGACCCCCCACCCCCCCCACCCCCCCACCCCCAGGCCTTGGTAATATAACATGTCTGTGTGATTTACTACAGTCCTGTTAACGGTTCGATTCCCAGGCCTGGGGCCTTTCTGGAAGGAGTTTGCATGTTCTCCCTGTGTCTGTGTGGGTTGTCTCAGCCCCGTGATAGACTGGCTCTGAGGTGTATTCGCCCTGTGTCAGCTGGGATTGGCTCCCACTACGTATGGATAAGCGGTTTAGAAAGTTAGCTAACCCCTCAGTTTGTAAAACTACACTATCCGTCAAAAGTTTTAGAACACCCCAATTGTCCCAGTCTTTTATTGAAAATGATGCAGCTTGATGTCTCATCGTCCTCTGAATGAAATGAGGGCATAGAAGAAATTAACAATTGAAGTTGAAAAAAGAAATCCTGAAATTAATTTATAAACTAAAATGTATCTTAAACTTTTGACTCATCAAAGTAGCCACCTATGGCAGATGTAACAACTGAACAGCATTCTTTCTACAATGGAAATCAAAAGTCCGTCCCTACGGTTGCAGAGGTTCCCATAAATGTGTGGCAGGTTGCTTTGCTTTCACTCTTCTGTCCAGTTCATCCCAAACCAGCTCGATGGGGTTTAAGTCTGGAGACTGTGCTGGCCACATGTTTTCAAGCTTACCATCTTGTTCTTTTTTCCTAAGGTAGTTTTGGGTACAGCTTGGACTTATGTTTTGGGTCATTAACTTGCTGTAGGATGAACCGCTAACTAACACGTCAGGCAAAAGAGCCCCAGACCATGCTTCATGTTTGACAGTTGACGTCACACACTGAGGAACCATCCTACTCGACTGTGTACAAAAATCCTGCGTGATAAACCGAAGATTTCAAAGTTTGATTCATCAGTCCAGAACACCTTCTTCCAGTCTCTGTTTGCTTTTTTTTCCATTTTTTTCAGTTTTGGGTAACCTTACCTTTAACAAAAAAAAAAAAAAACCTCTGGCAGTTCACCACCTCACTTACCTTTGTGCCATTTCAAGTTATTCATTGGACTTGAACTGGTTGAATTTCAATAGAAAACTGGAAAAATTGGGGCATTTTAAAACTTTTGATAAAATAATACGAAAATACGATACTGTAATAAATGTTCTTTCAGACCCCAAACCTGACCCTGACATTGTAGTTGGGGTGACTCGGGGTGAAGACTGATGAATGTGCATCTTCAGGCAGTGGAGGACTAGTGGAGGTTGTTTGACCATGTAAACAAGGCAAAGAGGCTAGCAGGCTAGCAGGCTAGCAGGCAGGTACGAAAGGAGCACAGACACCACGTGAACGATCCCTTCAGGTAGAAGAACAGCGTGGAAAAGAGTGAGAGGGAAACCTGAGAGGATAGGAAGCTGGCAGCAGCCTCACGTGGACAGGATCATGTGTGATGACGGAGAAACCAAAAACTCAAAGAACAAAAGCCATGCTCACCTGAAAAAGCCAGGTTTAAACTAGCACCACCACTGGCACTACGCAGTTCAGACGTATCTAATCCAGGCTGACTCAGACAGACTTGCATAGTCTTGCTTTGTGCATTATGAGAAGCCTAAACAAATGGATGAATGACAAATAAATCAAGTGAGTCACAGAAAGGGAAAAGTAAGAGTGTTATTTTCACTGGCTGGACAAACGATTCTGATGGAGCTGGATTAAAAACGTTTTAAGAACCAGTTTGTTTTTTCACAGGCTCACAATTTTTCCAGCAAAACTCTCTCATTTCATATAGTTTTGATTGTTTTTTCAAACAAGAAAGTAACCACTAAGACTCCAAATGTGTCGCTAGTTTATCCACAACTGGCAACATATTTCATTCAAGTTCCATGAAATTAGTTTGGGTGTTTTCAAAGATGTGAGCGCTGTCCTATCAGTTTCTCCAGCAGGGACTCTCAGCTGCTGCCCAAATACCTTGATGACCCAGCGGTGTGCTGTCAGCTTGGAAGAAAGCTTTCAAACCTTTGTTAAAACCCGAGGGTCTAAAGACTCACTTTTGTTTCATAATGCACTGTGCAACGCAACAAACCCATTATATTCCCTCTGTATATTATTGTTATTCTGTGGAAAAAAATGAATAACCTTTTCAGGGCTTTCCCATGCTCCAAAACTCATGAAACTTGGCCTGGTAAAAATGTATGTATTTCAAGGTTGTCACAGAGAGGCGTGGCAAAATGGCAAAACACAAAATAATGATAGGTTACGTTATATGACTGTGGATTAGTTATAATGCACAATTATAGTGTAGCACCATTTCTTATAGCCACTTTTATATGGCACAAAATGTTCACATATAATTGCATGCTAAGAGAGTGAGAGTTTGCCGTTTGCTATCAGCTATGATATGTGCATGCTTCATTTGGCGAGCTATGAGCCCCTCTAAAGAAGCGCGAGGCCCCATTTATTGCTGCTTGTCGCTTTGATTTATTGTTTGCCGTGTCTTAATGTCTGATTCTTATTTTATATTTTGAGTGGAAATATATTTGTTGCTTGCCCATTTGCTTCTTGTAAGTCTGAGAAGATGATGCTGACTATACAGTTTAACAACAGTTCTTTTGTAATATGATTAAAGTTTTATTAGTTTTGGAGACATTTCAAGTGTTGACACATGAGTTTCATGGGCTTTTTAAATTCGTATTAACTTAACATGATTGATGTTAGCACAGAACTTCGCCTGTTGGAAAGGTCTTTTCAGGGTCTGTTTCTACACATTATATGTCCTGTCAAAACAACAGGTAAATTAAGCTTGATAGTTAACGTGGTCAATTCAGTCAGGGCAGACTTGTTCCCCAGCATAAGTTACCATGGTAATAACTCAGTGAGGATTCATTTATTATCACATTGATGGAACAGATCTCCAACTTAGATAAGCCAGACTTATCATAATAAATCAGGCTTTTCTTTAATCTTGCTTTATTGTATATACCCCCCTGCTTGTCGGCTGAAAACTGTAAGCATCATTACATAAGAACAGGTCGAGTCCTGTTAGACAGCGACTGAAGAGTTGAAGATGATATATGAAAAAAGGCTGAACTATCTAAACACTGCACTGTTATTTTAATAAAACCTGGTGAGTTTTTTGTTGTTGTTTTGTTTGAGTTGGTCTTTTGCCACTTCATTCTCATCCTGTAACTTTCCTGAATAACACAACTGTTCCGTGACCTTGACACGAGTTCGAACATATCTCCAGCTTCGTATTGTTTTCTTCATACAAGTCTCATCATGATGGCCCCAACTCTACCTCCCCTTTACAATGGCACACACTCCCTCCTTTCACCATGTTCATCCAACCACACCCTAAAATCCCAATGTTCAAGAAAACAAGTATTTCCCTCTCTCATTTCCTTTCCTTCCTTCCTGTCTCCTCCCTCCTCATCTGCTCCTTGTGTCCTTCTGTCCATAAGTGACCTCCTCTCTGTCCTTGTCCACTTCTGTCCTCTGTCCTCGTCCTCCTCTGTCCTTCACTGTTTCCTAGAAAAGGTGATTACATAACAAAAAAACGGGTCCCACCATTTCCAAAAACCGAAACTAGCATGTTCTTTTTAAGGTCTCATAGTTTTAGCCCCAGCAACTATCCACAGTTCTACCATCACTAGCTGTTTAGTAATATTGTAACCATGACAACAAAGATCTGGTACTAAGGATGATGCGGATGATGCCAAGGAAGCTGAAGATGTTCGACAACTTTTTGACCTCTGTGGTGTTAAGAGGAGAGCTTCCTTTACAGAACCTTAATGCAGAGATGTTTCCTATTGAGACATTATAAAGTGATTAAACATGAGCTGCACTCATTATTTATTGATTTTCATTTTGAACTACTGCAGTTAGGCTACTGCACATTGAGCTAATGTAAGAAGAGTAGGCTATGTCTTCGAATTAAAGAGAGTAGTTTAACCTGACGTCTGTCCCAGACAACCAACACAATCGGTTCAGGAAGCATCTGGAAAATTCTTCAATTAGATTTCAACAGCCCAGAGATGCAGAAGAAACTGATGCATTGGGTTACATACTGTCATTTCAACATCCCACCATTAAGACATACCACCATTCCGACCTACCGCTATTCCGACATGCAAACGTCCCACCATCCCGACAAGGTATTCAATATAAGGAAATGTGCGTTAGTCAACAGGTGACTCCCTTCTTTAAGACATGCTGATAGAGGAATACCCACATGGTTGTGCGTGATTATGCAGCAGAGCGCAGACAGGGACTAGTCTCCCTGTCTAGCCACTACCTGGTCTTTTTTTACTAAACTTAACTTAACCAACTCCTTTCTTCATTGCCTAAGCCTAACCGTGTGAAAAACCTTTTGGGGAAAAAAATACGCTATCAAAGGAATTGTCGGAAAGGCAGGATGTTTAAAAAACAAGAAAAAAAATAGCATCATTCTGACCATAGAAGGCAAAAATTGACGGAAAGATGGGACATTTGATAGAAAATTAAGTGTTGCCATTTAGACAATTAGAGGCCTATGTCTGACTGGTGGGATGTCGGAATGGCAGTTGCCCCCCGTCAGCATTGGTATCAGTATCTTTTCCATGTGATAAACATCAACAGCAGCTATTAACATGACTTGACCTGTGGTGTCATATAAAAAAACATTCAAAAAGCTTCTGTTTCTGCCTCCTTAACTAATTTTTGAGTTGGACACAGTGAATCTTGGGATATGAGCCTCTCATTGAAGCCATTAAAACAAAAGGTGCAGCGTATGCAAAAGGGTTCAGCCTCTGAAGGAGAAGAGCCTGAATTTAGACAAAGAATTAACACTAGTAAACATGTTGACCTGGCAACATGCTAATGCATGATACAAAGGGCATGCTGATGTCTGAGCTCTCATTACATCTATTAGTTGTTGGGTCGGGTCCATGAGTAGATCATCACCAGGGTTCAGAGCTAAAATAGCACATTAATGAAGTCGGTGCAGTCATGGTGTGTTTTTTGCTGCCTGGATAAAAGCATTCAGACTGATGTGAATGCTCCTGTAAGGAGGGAGTAAGGAAGAGCTTCCAGGAACTCAGACATTACCAGTTAACTGTCCATCAATACCAGGCTGGGCACAATATCTGTCTCACGTCTGCAAACAGCAGGAGGGAGCTGCTCTCACTGTAAATCCATCTCACGCTCCTTCTGCCCATCAACATCATCACAGCATAATGTATTCTCACTGTGGGGCCGGTCTCATGTTTCTCTCTATCTAGTATATTAGTAATGAAATGACAAGTTAAAGCAGAAGTAAGTGATATATTTGTGTTAATATAAGTCTTAAATAGTTAAATCTTCCGACAGCAATCACTTACATAGAGTGTTTGGACTGAAACACGGGTCTGTCAGTCCCTCTGCTCTGCTCTGAGCCCAGGAGAAAACTTTTCTCATATCCTACAATTTTTATCCAATGAGGAGAGAGAACGGCATGCAGGGCTGTGTGTGCAGCCAAGGGATGCGCGTGAATGTGGTGACGTAGGGACGAGGACTGTTATGGTGCGTTCAAGGCAACCCGTATTTTTCCGACCTGTGAAGTTGTACCAGTTCGATCTGGTACGAGTTCACGGGTCAGAAGTTACGAGTGGCCGTTATAGTGACTTTCACAGGTAAAACAGGTCGGAAAAACACGAGTGGGTTGCCTGGAACGCTACAAAGTCGTAAGTCGTGACTTGAAGCTGTAATTTACGGTTTCAAAAGCCTGCCTGGAACGCAGCATTAGCCAAAACGACCGGATCGCTTACTTCTGCTTTAACACTGAAAATAAAAGGGTGTGCTATCAGGTAGCTATAGCTATCTATAACCTAATTTAAAAGTTATAAGCCCCAGTATGTAACTTATTTGGCTTTTTATTATCAAAAATCAAATATTGCTTGCATATACATATTTCACTATAGTCGAATCACACCCACATACAAATGAAAGCTTTCGCGTACCTTAGAATGAGTTGTTACAAATACATAAGTGGGCGACGCACCGAACCGAGGCGGCCATGTTGCATCGCCATTTTTTACGTTCAGTGGCAGCGTGACCGTAGGTAACCACGGAAACTCGGCGGAGCTGTCGGCTCAGGGAGAAAGTTTTCCAGGTAGCGCCTGTTAAAACTGTCACCACTGTGTAAAGGACAGAGGGACTGATGTTGCATTCAGGTGCAGTCAGGCAGACGGCCGTCGGCAAACAACCGGATGTCATTTTACTCAACGAGAGAAAGACGGTAAAACGTGGGTCAGGTAAACAATACGACATCACCATGACTACATATTGTCATGCCTGTATTGTTTTGCCTCGTGCTAGCGGACCACTTGTTTATCCTGTTACATGCAGCGTCTGTTGTCTGTCTGACGTCTGCCCGATTTCACGTGAATGCAACATCAAGAATATGTTCCGATAGGCAACCGCACCGCTAGATGGGGGGAATTTCTACACATTATTCCTTTAAGGCTAAAGCTAAATTTAAGCCTGGTTTGAACTAAGTGTAGCCTAATGTACCTAATCCGCTGCCACCTGGGTGCATTTACATGATTAAGAAAGAGTACAGAGGAGAAACAGCAACTGGGACTGGATTTGTTTAGAAACAGTCTGTAGAGAGTACGACATCTTGTTAGCTGCACCAAGGCTGGGAGGAGAGCACTAAGCAATTCATCAACACAACACAGGACATTAACAACACACACCTCCCCTCCCTTGCAGATATCTACAGGTCCCGATGCTTACGACCTGCCAACAACATAATAAAAGACTCATCCCATCCAGGAAATCAGCTCTTCACCCTGTTGCCCTCTGGAAGGCAATACAGATGCTTGAGGGCCCACACTTCCTCTAAACAGCGTCTACCCTTGTGCCATCGAGGAGCTGAACAAACTCAAATAGACTCTGCAATATGAGACCTATGGGGCTGTGCAATAGATCTCAATACGTTGAATACTTTTTTACATTTTTCATATTTTTGTCATCTTTTATCTTGTTTTGTTTAATGCAGTTTTTTGTATGTTGCACCACTGAGTGATTACACTAGAAGTTTATTGTGACAGGAATGTTCCAATGACAATGAAGGCTCTTTACTTTACTTTACAAACACAGTAGGCCTACAATAAACTTTTCATGTTCAGACTGTTTTAATCTCCTCCTAAGCCTTGAGTCATAATATATTAACATGCTGATGCTGGACGCAGGCCAAGGACAAGTGCAAAGAACTGCGTCACTGTGGTTCTGTTTGACACAAAGCAACATTTTCTAAACCTGCATTGACATCACAACATGCAGTATTTCTTTAACTGAACTTATTTGTTTTACAAAAAGTTGAAATAAATTCAGCTGTTCAGAACAGCCCAAATACAGTCAGCTGCACCTACACACATTTAATCTCCAATATAAGTAGCAGCTTTAAAGCCGTATTGTGATAAGCTTATTGGTCTTGGCCACCTTACCGGCTGCTGCTCCTCTGTGTTCAGCAGCTATACTAATGCTACCACTGGAAACTGGATTTATGCTTTTCTTGTGGTAGCTACTATTGCTGCATAGCTAATGTTAGCATTTGCAGGGGGTTGAAGAAGTGTTTTGAGTTCAGCAACGTCACTCCAACATCTGTCTGCAGAGATGGAGACAAACATCAGTGTTCACTCTTGGTTCTACGATATTTAGCACGCTAACCATCCAGCCATGGCCTTGTCACATTACTCTCCTTTAGCAACTCAGTGTAGTTTCCAGTCTTCCCAGAAGAAGACGCCATTTTAGCTGCTTCAGTAATGTTAAGACTCTTTCAGAACAGCAGCTGGGAGAATGTCTTAGTCACATTTATAATTTGCTTTAGGTTTAGTGATAATGTGATGTGATGTTATGATGCCAGATGCGACAGGAGCGAAGCACATCATCACATTTTTACATGTAGTAGATATGAGTTAATGTTAACAAACATCGGTGCTGACTCATGGGCATTGAGAGGTCAGAGGTTAGAGTTAGAGGTTTCCCTCCACTTAGAAAGCCACCAACTGAGCACAACCGTGCACAGCACACTAATCTGCACAGCTTAGTAGTAGTGTTATCCTTGTCAAGCAATAGACCCACCTATGGAAATTTTCATGATACCTTCACCAATTCTTTGTTTCTGACTTTCAGTTCTGCAAAATTATGACAGAAAGCATTGAGACACTGATAATCCTCCATGGTTAAGGAGGACATTGGACCAGATATAACTCAGAAGAAACCAGGTAAATTTCAGACCCCAGAAGGGTTTCAGGTGTAGGATCAGAGCTGGAGGGTGAGAGAACCAATTCTTTGATTACGTTCCTCACAAAATGGGGTCACTGGCTATAAGGTTTATGCACAACTGTGAATTAAATGAATGAGTGTCTATTAGGGTTAACTGGCTAGAGTTAACTGCTTAAAGGTTAGGGTTAATTGGTTAGCGTTAACTGGTTAAAGGTTAGGGTTAACTGGTAAGACTCAAACCTTCAAATCCACCTATTGAAAAGCAGAGGACAGATTCAAGGCTCTGCAGCATGTTAGCACTGTAGATAACACAGTGCTGGTTACTCTCATGACAAACCTGCTCCAACCAAACGGAAACTCATGACCAGGATTCAGAGGCTTTAGCTGCTAAGATTAATTAAGAGTTCAGCCTTAACTTGTCTGTTTTCCGCTAGCGTGTGGCACACTCACAGCATGGGCCCAAACTAGAAGAAAGAAAAAGGAACAAGAGGGAGAAAGGGTGAACATGGATGGAGGGAGTAATGTGTGAGGGATGATAGATGAGAGGAGACAGTGGACAGCAGAGAGTTTGGAGTGGGTGGGGGTGCATGGGACCAAACATCACCTCGGGGTTATGTTCCTCCACCAACCAATCCAGTGATAGCACTGAATTATGACTTAGCAGAACGTAATGAACACAGTGAAGTTGACCCTTGAGTGGTTTGAATATGAAATGTGATCACATGATCATTTTACTCTATCAGGCATTTTAAAGAGTTGAAGATGAAGATGAAACAGGGGGTGTGCGTGTACGTGTGTGTGTGCGGGGGCAGTGGGCAGTGAAGTAAAAAGAACAACAACTAGGAGGTGAAGTGGAGCCACAAACAGGGATCAACAAATTCCTGAGGGTCTTTATGGGGGGGGCTGTATTTTTCCCTAACACAGCATGGAGAGATGTGGTGTCTGTTTCCACGGAGACAGAAATCAGCGACTGCAGCGTTTATCGTGCAACAGCTCAGCCAAGCGGATAAAGCTTCGTTAAGGAGACGCTGATTGGTCTGTGGGATAAATCCCCACAAGCCACATGGAAGTAATGAGGCCGCTTGTTCAGTAACAAGTGAGGGATGGAGTGGACACATCTGAGACGTGACACCGAGTCTTCACTGTTTTCATGAGGACGTCCAGCGTGTTGATTAGTTTCATGGAGCTAATTGGCCGAGAGACAGAAAAACCTTTCTGGTTTAACATGTTCACATCACGGAACAGAGAGATTCAGCCTCAGGACCCTCAGAGGGGGTCGGTGTAGTGGTACGGTCTTTAAAGGATAATTTCCGTTTTTTACAACCCGGACCTTATTTCTAGCATAAATTAAGATCATTTTACTCACCCAGACAACTTTGGTGTCATTTGGAGTTGTTTTGACGAAATTAGCCCCAGTGGAGCGGCGCGTACGGGGCACGCAATGCAGCCTCTAAATAACACATTATCCACCGCAAAACTCGTTCATTTCGCCAATATTTTATGATACACTAGTGCTATTCCCCTCCGAGCCCGTGGTGGCATGTTATCAACATGCTGCACCTGTAGGTTGACCTACTAACCTCTTATCTGGATGATGTCATCTCCGACCGCTGCCCGGCGTGGCTAACTTGCTACGGCTAATGCTATGGTTCGTTTCTGCGTGTTTCTGACTTGTCAGAACAAAATGAGCAGCTGGATGAAGTTCAGCTTCCACAGGCTTCCTCTCCTCAACCTGGACTCACTAAAGCTCCGGCTAGTTGAGATAAAAATGGACCCGAATGCCGAAGCAGAATGATTATTATCAGAATGAGCCGGGCAGCGCTCGGAGATGACATCATCCAGGTCAGAGGTCAGTAGGTCAACCTACAGACCCCGGATGTTGATAACATGCCACCACGGGCTCGGAGGGGAATAGCACTAGTGTATCATAACAAAATATTGGTGAAATGAACGAGTTTTGCGGCGGATAACGTGTTATTTAGAGGCTGCATTGCATACGCGCCGCTCCACTGGGGTTAATTTTGTCAAAACAACTCCAAATGACACCAAAGTTATCTGGGTGAGTAAATTATCGTATTTTATGCTAGAAATAAGGTCCAGGTTGTAAAAAACGGAAATTATCCTTTAAAGGTGTGGTCTGTGAAGGTGTGGTTTATTCATGCCTAAATGACACATCCCAAATTTTAAAAGAAAATGCTATATACTTTATTGATCCAGTACAAGAAGCAGAGGTTTATTTTGAATGCACATGCACATGTTTCCATTATAAAGAGTCTGTCGTCACAGTGATGAAATTCCAGGTAAAACCACCTGCAGGTGAATAGGAGAAGTTCATCAGTGAGCAGCAGACCAACGAGAAGCCAGGTCACATGACATCAGCGTTGGTGGTGAGAGGTTATACCTAGTAGGAGCCTTGGGTCAAACCTCCACATGATTTACAACTAATGGTCACATGAACTGGAATCTGTAGGAGAAAAGAAGTGACTAAACTCTCCAATCTACGATAAATTACTTCATTTATCATAGTGAAAACATAAAGTGAAAAAAGCTTCTGAACAGAAACCTATTCCCTGTTACTATCAATAGGGTTTGAGTTTGCAATTTTGTTTGAGATGCACGTGTATTTCCCCTATAACCTCCAATGTCTCTCTGACTTCTGACCTATAACTGTGTTAACACTTGGAATAAACTGAATTGAACTGAGTCAACAACAGTGTCATGAAAAAAGGTCCCGAGCCAATCAGTCTCTTTTAAAGATACGTCTACTTTCCACTGCAGGAACTTCCGGGTAATTTAATGGGGCCGGGACCGTTGGTGCGTGTCTCCACTGCAGGAACCGCCCCCGAAGGGCCATTTCTATGAACTTTTGGGGCCGAAAGGAGTCCTTGCCTCGGGGTAGGTACTCAGATCAGCCCCGAAAAACTCCCAGGTGGGGTGTGAGGTTTACTCTGAGCTGGTCATACTCAAAGTGGGATGTGACACCAAGAGAAAGCCCTGAAATAAGCTGCAAGAGCCTGGCGGGTGGAGACAAGGGCCGAGTGAGAGGGCAGTTCCTGTAAAAGTTCCTAGCCCCTCCCTTTACCAGGAACCCTTGCAGTGGAAACAGTGGTGTTGTATGTATGTGTTGGAATGTATGTTTTCATGTTTTTAACACCTAGACTGCAACCAAATTGCCCAAGTTGGGACAAATAAACTACTTGACTTGAAATGCCCCTATTTTGGGGGCATTTTTGCCTTTAAAGCCCCTTTACTAACTTTTCATTTAGTGTTGATTTTGGCCCCTGTAGACGAAAGTGGTGGTGTTTTGCCGGAATGAAGACTGGATTTCCCACTGTCATGAAGACGTTTGTCTGGCCGGCGTGTGTAGATTTGTTTTGGAAACATCGGAAAGAAGACGGGACTTGCTTCTTCTTTTTTTTTTAGCAGCGTAATGTATCTATTTGTTATCGTTTCGTCAGTGGTCCGACCCGACCATGCCTTCCAGAGGTATAGAATTAGACTACTTAGAAATAGCGTATCTTCACACTGATGGGCTCATTTGCTGTTGTAGGTAACAGAGACACATCAGCAGAAAACACAGACTTTTGCGTATCCAGTTAAAAGCTTTAATTGTCAGGATAGTGACTGGGGGAATGACACGCAGGATAGTTGGGAATTGATCTGGAGATCACTGCATTGAGCATTTCCAACGTGCTCTTAAAGCAGAAGTAAGCGATATTTTTGTGTTAATATAAGTCTTAAATAGTTATATCCTCCGACAGCAATCACTTACATAGAGTGTTTGGTCTGAAACACGGGTCTGTCAGTCACTCTGCTCTGCTCTGAGCCCAGGAGAAAACTTTTCTCGTATCCTACAAGTTTTATCCAATGAGGAGAGAGAACGGCATAAAGGGGCAGTCCTCTCTGTGTGTGCAGCCAAGGGATGCGCCTGAATGTGGTGATGTAGGGACGAGGACCAATAGATCCATGACGAGGACGGGGGCTGCTAACTCCATCGGCTGACAAGACGTTATGGTGCGTTCAAGGCAACCCGTAACTCGTGTTTTTCCGACCTGTGAAGTCGTACCAGTTCGATCTGGTACGAGTTCACGGGTCAGAAGTTACGAGTGGCCGTTATAGTGACTTTCACAGGTAAAACAGGTCGGAAAAACACGAGTGGGTTGCCTGGAACGCTACAAAGTCGTAAGTCGTGACTTGAAGCTGTAATTTACGGTTTCAAAAGCCTGCCTGGAACGCAGCATTAGCCAAAACGACCGGATCGCTTACTTCTGCTTTAACCACTCGACCACTGAGCGCCCCCTAAACCAGGGGCTTTCAAAGTGTGAGAGAGTGAGCCCCCTAAAGAAAAACAGTTGATGTGCCGATGAGACTGTGCTAGCCTGCTCGGTCTCCGCTGTACGTCTTGACCACATGTCAGCTATTCAGCTGAAGTAGAAGAAAACTAGTCTTGTGCTCCAGTCATTAAAAAAAACAAACTCTGGTCTAGTGACGGGGCTAAAATGTATGCGAGGGGACGCTGTACTACTGGTCCTGCTGCGTGCCTGATGCGATGTGGCACACCTAACACTCCTCTTTTTTTTAAAAACCGGGATTGTTCCACAGCCAACGTAGTGCTACATTCAGCCGAGCCTGAGACCAACATACAACACGTGTGCAACAGTGTGGCATTGTTGCCTTTGTTTGCATGACACATAACTAGGCTACAACCATTGCGTTTGATCAGATTGCAATATAATTGAAAATGTAAATCATTCAGCCCTAAGTACAGGTGACACTTCACTTTACAGTTGTTTTTCTCACGTCCCGCCCCACCATAAAATCTCTGGCGCCCCCCAGGGGAGGCACGCCCCACAGTTTGACACTTAAAGTTTTGCCATTACCTAAAAGAGTTCCTGAAGGTTGCGGTACTTAATCTCTTACAGTAGCCTATAGGTCTCTGTTCAACAGTTATTCAGGGAATCTTAACTCAGACTTTAAGGAGAATCTTAACTTAAGGTTGTTTTTGTCCTCAGGAGAAACCAGATCAATACCCACTCAGCACATTTGTTATGGTGTGTGCCACTGTAATGAAGACAATTAAGATATTCTGCATCTCTCCCCACACACACACACACACACACACACACACACACACACACACACACACACACACACACACACACACACACACACACACACAGAGAGAGAGAGAGCACCTGGACAGGCTCAGGGGCAACCCTTTCCCAGAATGCTCTGCAAAACACAGCCCCTAGCCATGGTAACGCATCGACTCTATGCCTCATGCTCAGCAGCAGTGATTATCTCCATGGCAACAGTTTTCAAAGTTGCATGGCAACAATCATAATCTGAACAGTGATGCTTTCTTTGATCGTTTCAGTCTGAGGTCATGTGAAACTGAAAAAACAACAACATTGGGAACCTTCATGGCATCATTTCATCACTGAGGTGACGCTATTTCACAGGAGCAGTGAGGTTAGGTTAGCATTTTATTGTATTATACATGGTCTCTTTATACAATTATACAAATCCGTTGTTTTTAAAATCAGGTATTTTAAGATTTGAGGACCTAGTCAAATTCAAAACAGGTCAGATTTTGTTTAAAGCCTGGAATAGGTTGCTACCAATAAACATCCAAAAAATGTTTATGGTCAGAGAAAGCATATATGATTTAAGAGGGAACTGTAACTTTAAACAATCTACCATCCATTCTACCCTGAAAAGTTTTAGCATCTATTTTTGTGGTGTTAAAATGTGGAATAGACTAGATGAGGATATAAAAATGTGCAATAACTTAAAACAATTTAAAAGTAAGTACAAACATACACTCTTGGACAGCTATAAAGAACTTGACAGCTAATTTTACTCTTTTTATTTATAATCATGGTCTTATTCCATATTAGAGCAATATGTTTTTAATCTTCTGAATTGTATGGAACTACAGATGTACTGTATGACATGAATCACAATGTGGCGGGGGGGCTGAACTTGATCAGCTTTGCTTCCTTCAGCCCCTTCTCAAACTTGCACAGTATCATTATTGTTTTGTTTCTTGTTACATAGATTGTTTGTCTTTTGATGTGCTTGTTTCAGACAAATAAAAATCAAATCAAATAAAAAAAAACAATGTTGCTTTGCTCCTGTCATAATCACTACGACCACTAGATGTCGCCTAGCAACAGAACGTAAGAGTGGGAGGACAAATCTGAGTTAGGGGTGGAGACGGTCACCGCCAAGATGGCCGCTGTGGAGCAGCTCAGTCTGAGCTCGAGGAGCCTGTGGACACTGTGGGGACGTGTCAGTGGAAGCTGCTGTTACTGCTGTTTCTCCTCAGACTCTAGACACTGAAACATCCTCCTGTCAACCAAACCATCTCATTGGTTCTTACCCACAACCCCTTTCTTCACTGTGTCTCATTCTCACAGGAAATACTTGACATCAAGGAAGCGAGACGCTTCAGCTTCACAAGATGAAGTGTCGTCCTCTTCCTGTGTCAACAGTCTGCTATCGTCTCTCTCTCTCTCGCTCTCTCTGTCTCTTTTCATTTCCTCTGATTTTATTGTCAATACAACAAAGACAGCACCGGCATGTGGAGACACGTGTTTCGTACTCACAGTAGCTGAGAGGTGATCAGATGCAGCTCAGAAGGAGAACAGCATGAAAACGACAGGAAACAGACTCAAACTAGATCAAACACTTATGAGCAGTTCTCCTCTTTCTCTCTGCCTCTTTTCAGGAAGTCGACCATCGAGATGTTTGTCTCGTTTCCTGTCACGTGACGGCTGTCGTGTTAGTCTGAGACTGAGTCGGTCAGAGATTGAAACTAAGACTGGGAACATGACCAAGATCAGAACCAGGATTAGGATCAAGTCAGGACTAGGACTGGACCCAGGATCAGGAGTGATGGTGCCTTTTGGTCCTGTGGGGTTTTCAAGTTGCCTGAAATTCACTGTATGTGATTTGCATATGAGCAGAGAGTAAACAAGGTGCAGCACTTTCATTTGCATCAAACTAAATGCCCAACAATCATCAGCCATCATTTGCATGTTTTGCCGGAGGTTAGGCTGCGTCCGCGCTGACCCCAGAAGCTGCACACCTGGCCGACAGTGAAGTGGCTTTCCTGCAGTGCCACAATAAAATTAAGGCTCAAAGGTCAAGTTACAACCTGCTCAGCATTGTCACTAACCCCGACGGACGGGAACGTGGTTGCGTATGAGCTGCATTTCGATCCATCTATTGAGTAACTGTGTCTTTACTGTATTGTGACTAATGATGGATGATCACAGACTTCACAGCTTCCTGTAAGTCAGTGTTGAGAAAGAGAGATTAAAGATTAAACTGAGAGATTAAAGGGTTGTGAAAATTGGCTCTGATTCAGTAAAAGGTGCTGAACTCACCTGAGTCTGCCCCCTGCCCTGACCCAGGTCGGTTTCACCTGTTGAGTGTGCACACGTGTGCTCTGCAAAGTGCACATACACACACCCACAAACAACAACAACAAGCTGCATATGTGTGTTGTTAGAGAGCTGTGGAAAACAACTGGTTACAGAGTTGTGACTGATAATGTCTCTAGTGGACACGAGGACACGAGGACCTGCAGACTGTTACCCAGTGATCCACACCAGTGTGCACGGTTCCTCCCTCTTCTTTCTGACTCATTTGGATGATGCAAAGTGGCCTCAAGGAACCAGTGTGTGTGTGTGCATGTGTGTGTGCGCGCGTGTGTCTGTTGTTGGTTTTTGAGAAAAGTTTTTTTTTTTTTCACTCAGTTTGTGTTTGATTATATAACAGGCAGAGAAACAGCGGCGATGCATCTGCTTGTCACTATGTGTGTCTATGTGTTGCATGTGTGTGTGTGTGTGTGAACTCGAAAATGGCAGTGATCCATTTACATCAACTGACAAGTGTGGTAACCGCGGTTGCAGCTGTCATTTATTAAAACAGAGCCCAGAGCAGATATGTATGAGATAGATGCAGAGAAACTCCTCTCTACCTTTTAATTAAATGGCCTCACTCACCTGTCACACTCTCGTTTCAGCCGAGGCAGCTCAGAAACGTCTAAGTCTCCAAACACATACACACACTCAGGAATCAAACTTATTTAAATGTGTTTCCACAATTTGAGAACAGAACTAAATGTGTGTATGTGTGTGTGTGTGTGTGTGTGTGTGTGCGTGGCTTACTTCTGCTGCACTTGAATATTTCCCTTTTCCTTCTACTCTGCTGATTTGGCATTAATGTGAAACATTAGTCGTCTAAATGTAGTAGATAAGTAGATAATCATTAGTCAACTACTCCTCAGCTTAATTCGTGTTTGATTCTTTGAAGTTTTTTTCAAGAATAAAGTTTTAACTAAAACATGATCAGTTTTTGAAAAAGAAAAACACAAGATCTTGTGGGTCAGCTCTGTCTAGCAGACTGCCAGAGGAGAATCGAACCAGTCTTTGTTGAACAGTCCAGGTCAAATGTCAAACACCTGAGGATTGTGGGAGAGGGACAGGTGAGTCACGGGACATAATCAATACTTTGTAATGATAATATGTAATATAATATTAATATTTGTTTGATGTTACTGCTATGTGGTATTATGCAATACTCACTGTTGTAAAAACTCGTTAGTATGAAAAAAGTATGAAATGAAAATCATGGAGCAAAATTCCCATTTAGTCTGATCAGCAATACTATCAAGACTGTGTGTACACTATACAATATTCTACTCTGTACCACACACGCCAACATGTGTCTGTGCTTCATGACTATGACTGACAGAGACTCTCCGAGTGTGAGCCTCCTACTCTGACTTTGACTTTAAAGGGATAGTTCAGCTTTTTTTGAAGTGGGGTTGTATGAGGTACAAATGGCCATAATATCTGCAGTAGAAAGGTCTCTGCTCCCTCCACAGGCAGTACACTGTTGTGAATAGAGGGAAAATTAATAAGCATAATTTCACCGCCTACAAGAAACTATTACAAAATATTACACAAGTTCAAGAGTACAATATAAAGTAAAAATTCACAATGCATCAGCTGGTTGGAAGAAAGTTTGTTTATCTGGAACTAACCAACTCACTCAGTACTCCTCCATGCAGGCAGGCTCTGCAACGCGGGGTATCACTCCATCTATCAGCTGTTTGAAACAGCAGCGTGTGTGGAAGAGTGATACTGCATATAATACTTAGTGGCATTTGTACCTCAGACAACCCCACCTAAAAAAAAAGCTGAACTATCCCTTTAATTCGGACTCTTTAATACAATAAAATGCTGACTCTCTTACCAGTCAGTCCGATTGTTGTGTCATTTAATGTTTTTAACCATGAAGACATTTACACCAATATAAAATCGCACAATGTTAGTACAGCGTTATGTCTATAAATGTGCGAACGTGTTGACAGACTGAGAGAGGTCAGTGGGTTCATCACTGACCCCCCCCCCCGCTGCAGGCTCAGGATTGGTCACGTGATTTCAACGAAACCACACTTGACTCCAAAAAAGAACATTTTAATCAGGTTGAACATTTGTTTGGTGTCTCTGGTGTCTCTCTAACTAACCAAACGTCTTCTAGAGTGTCCTTATCTTCACGTGGCTGCTTTGAGGAGTGAACGACTTGGTGCCAGCTTCTCAGTTAACTTCAGCAGCACATGGGCACTTCCCATTTGTCTTAAATAGATAAACCTCCATTTTGGGTGCATGTGTTTGTGTGTGTGTGTTTGTGTATAACCCTACCCAATGTACCTGGAAACATTTTCTCAAAATTTTCCACAATTCTAATTTGGGTCATTCTTTTGAGATTCTTAATCCTGCATTTTAAAGAATTAGACTCTGATTTAATGACTGTTAACTTTAACTATTAATGATTTATCTTGTCTTTTTAATTCTACTGGTGATGATTTTATACTCGTTTTCTTTCTGTTTTCTCAGTCTATCAGTCATTTCCTCACCTTTGTGTCTCATAATTACAAAATCCACTGGAAGATTACACTCAGTCACCACACAAGCCAATGTAAAAATGAGGAGGCAGTCACTCCAGTCCAGGGTGGAAATAAGACGCTGAAATGAAGTAAGTTAGTGGGACAGAGATCAATGCTGGTGACACGTCACCCTCAAAGTCATAAACCATTAACATCTACGCCCATTTATGATCCATAAAGGCCTCAATGAAAAGCTTGTGAAAGCTGCCGACGGTGGATCAGCAGAGATCTGATGGAATCCGATAGGAGGGAGGTAGAGCCGAGCAAATTAGCATTACACTCACAGGAAATGTCACATAGATTTATTCCAGTTTAAAAAATGAACACAGAGAGAACAAAGGTCGAGCGCCTTCAGGCTGCAGCGCAGTCGTCATGTGACCAGTTGGGTAATAACTTTATGTGCTTTCCCTGTCATTTGAATTTAGTATGAGATATGTAAACAAGCCCGTGTCGTTGCTCGTCCTCTTCCTCATCATACGCCGAGCCTGCACCAGCGTCTGGCCCAGTATTCAAATCACCCCTCCCCACACACACACACACACACACACACACACACACACACACACGTCTACAGCCCAGAAGCAAAAATCTTATTTTTCATGTTCATTGTGCACAGTGAGTTTAACATTGACTTTTGTTCCATGTGTGGCATTTAGCTGTGGCATGGCAAAATGTATGCGGGCCAATATACGCTTTGCCAGAGGCCCAGATAATATACTTTTGTGTGATACTGGCAAATGTGATTCGGCAAAACACGTGAGATTTGCTCTGTCATTTACTTCTGGGCCAGATGAAAGGTGTGGTACAGATTAGGTAATACTTTGAGTGAAGTACCAGTTTCATTCTGTCAACACTATGTGACCACAAAAGTGCCATAATGATTCAACAGAACTGAGCCACACATGTACCCCGTCTTTGGCCCAGTATGAGCCATATAATAATTTGTATTTAGCTCACTCATTGTAAAGTCTGGTTTTGTTATGGTTCAGTTAAGGCTAATATAACAGGGCCAGATGTGATCCATCATCCAGTTACAAAAGTGAGCCAGGTCAAAGGTTTAGGTTCTTACAGGGCCGTTGCTGGGAATTCTGGGCCCCCTTAAAGAATACTAAAGTGGGCCCCTCCCCCTAACTTTTCCTTTTTTTTTCTTAGACTACGTATGTATTATCGTTTTATATTTAGCCTTCTTTGTTTTGATGCTAATGCAGCATTACACTGCAAAAACTCAAGTATCTTAGCAAGAGTATTTGTCTTATTTCTAGTCAAAATGTAATTTCTAGTCAAAACAAATCTCATTCTACTTAAAATAAGACACATCATATTAAAAGTAGCTTGTTTTTAGACACTTTTTACTTCTTTCAAGCAGATTTTCACTTGGAAGAAGTAGAAAAAATCTGATAGTGGAGCAAGTTTTTCTTCCTTATTACAAGCACAAAAAATTTACTTTCACTGGCAGATTTTTATTGTGAATTTAAGTGAAAATGATCTAAAAACAAGTTAATTTTTAGGTAATGAGTCTTATTTTAAGTGGAAAGAGATTAGTTTTGACTAGAAATGAGACATTTGCACAAGAAATAAGACAAATATTCTTGGAAAGATGTTGAGTTTTTACAGTGTACTATGAGTATTAGTCAGGGTCTTACGCAGAATAAATCAGTCATACAAAGATTAGACTACTGGGGTTTTTTATGGGCCCCACTGGGCGCTGGGCCCCTAGAGTTATCATCACCTTTCTCCCCTATACAACGGCCCTGGGTTCTTAGTAAAGTCTGGATTTTGGTCTGTCAGCCGCATGTGGGCTGTGGGGTCTTATGTCTCATGTTTTTATGTTCTTATGTCTCTATGTAATTGAGGTGTATGAAATGTGGGAATGTATGTTAATGTTTGTAATGTGTCTGCATAGCTTTCATATACTTGGGCCAGATATGAGCCACATCTTTGCTGTTTATTTGGGCCACATCCAAGCCAAAGGAAATTTGCTATCAGGGAAATACCTCACTCATAGATTCAATATTGACATGATTGAATAATAATAATGAAGCCTCTTGTAAATCCAATATGCTTTTCATATTAACATTTTCCTGTTATTCCTGTTATTGAAGGTGGTGGTTTTTTGATTCTTAGAAAGGACGACTTGTTGATACAGGAAGAGGTGCAGAAACATGGAGATGTCCACACACAGAGCAGCAAGATGCAGAGAGGCTCTCGGCAGCAGGATGCAGACAGACAGACAGTGCATGAGACAGGTTTTCTGGTTTGTGTCCACCTGAGTTACACGAATTCAGCAACACTGTAATCACAACTATAGTAAATAGTAAATAGTAAATAGTAAATAGTGAGTGAGAGACAGCGAGATCAGATCACCCACCATCATGAACATCGGCTGCACAACAAGCCACAGAATACTGTTGTTGTTGCTGCTAATTTGATATTTTCATGATCTGGTTTCTATTTGATTTAAAACTGTTAATGATTGTTTTGTTAGACTCTTTTACACCACTAATTAAAACTGAGCAGTGCCAATGGCCACGGGCCATGCTAGCGTTTGCCAAATTATGTGAATAACATATTATAGCCTATCATCCGGTATAATAAAACAACTTTGGCTGCTGTAGGTAGGCAAGTTGCAAGCTGTTACTTGGATACACGCAGCCCCCACCCCTCAGGCTATTCTACATCAGTTGTACATGTCTCTCTGCTGCTGCCTTCACACTGTGCTTCTTTATTTCCACCGCCGGGCTCGCGCGTTAGTGAGTGGGGTTGGGGGTGGGTGGGGTGCAACGGGAGCGCGCATTGGATCCTGAGCGTGTGCCCAACCAGCGCGTGAAATGGGTGGAGGGAACTGCCACTTTAATGCTCCTTAATGCTGCGTTCACTGGCAGCTCGTGAAGCCCAGTTAGTCTGATGAAGTTGCGCGTGTTTGTGGATGTTTGTGAGGAAAACGAGGTGATCACAGCTTTTGTTGATGATGTTGATGTTGACAGGTGATGGCGGATTTGGATATTGATCTGGGATAATTCAGTCGGATCAGGCCTATATAGATCGATAAATCGTCTCCCAGTGGCTCAGTGATTCTGCTGCTGCTGCCGCGTAAAAGTCACTTATTCCTGAAGCAGCAGCTCCTGGACACAGCTCATTGGAAACTGTGGAAATAGCGAGGGGTATTTTTCAACACTTTGCACGATTTGCATTAATAACCCCCTCAGGCGAGAAATAATATTCATGTGGAGCCTCTTAAAACAGCCGCACGTTTAGTAATTCCGACGCTATAAGCGGTCCGTGAAGAAACACGTGGAGGCAGGCCGGTGATTTTCCACTGCCGCTGATGTCTCCGGTCCCCATGTTAAAGACTAATGTCAGAAAGAGAAGCTTATAAATAGGCTGAAACCCGCGGAGCGACGCGTCCAGACTCAGTCGACTCACCGACACCGGAGGACACGGACACAACGAACCGGAGCAGAGCCCGCGGTCTGAGGACATTAAAGGACAAAACGACACAAATCACATCATCAGAGCAGGTAACGGACATTTGCTCATCCTCGTTGCACACCTTAGAGACACACACAGACAGACAGGGCGGGAAGGGAAGGGAAGGGAACGCAGCGCGCGGCTCCCCCCCACTACCTTAGAAATAGATTTTATTTAGGCTTTTAGACCTGGGGTCACGAGCCGCTTCATTAACTGCAGGAAAAAACAATTTAGCTTAACAGAGTTTGGCTCGTTGACGAGTTTGGTTAATGAATAGACTTCAGATGAGGGGTTTCCTGGTGTGAATTTGGTTAAACAGGAGCTGCAGGGTTTTTGCCTTTTTCCTGGAGGCTTTGCGTGCAGCACGAGCTCCACTAATCTGTCATCATACGTTGTTTAATTTATTAATGAGTGTGTTTGGATCATTGATGGACGATTTATTCTTGTTTTAAGATCATTGTCAAGACTGTGGTGTTGTTCTGCAGCTCTCCTGCAGCCTGTGTGACATTACATGTCTTCATCTGGTGCTTCCATGTCTAGAGATGCATAGAGATGCCTGTTCTGTGTGAGTTGTCTTTGTTTTTGACCCGCTTTACCAGAAAACGGGGAAGTGAGGCGGAGATGATGCTCAGGCGCGTGCTGCACATCGTGCGCTGCTTCTGCAAACCACGAGCCCCCCCTCCTCCCCTCCCCCTCTCCCTCTCTCTCCCTCCCCTCTCTCTCCCTCCCTTGCTCTGTCTTCTTCCCCATAGTCTCTCTATCTTTTCTTTTCTTCCTCTTTGTGATGAACCACTTGTTGTGACAGTAGCTCAGTGTTGTTGTTGTTGTTGTTGTTGTGCCTCAGACATTAAATGTACCATCTTAATGAAGCATGTGGTGGTGGTGAGGATCAGCGTGGTGGGGGTTGATCGATCAATCAATCAATCAATCAATCAATCAATCAATCAATCAATCAATCAGGCTTTATTTGTATAGCACTGTTCATGCCCATATGGCAGCTCAAAGTGCTTCACATGTTAAAAACAAGCAATATAGGGAACACATATTGGGAGACATAGGGAACACATGTTAGGGAGACATACATAAATTCGCAAACACATTCACATTCACACAATAATTTTAGAACATTGGATTTTATGGGGGAAACGCTGTCTAATACTCACTCATCTGCAGTGGGGAAAACACTAGATAAAATGAAGTAAAATAAATAAAATTGAGAAGAGGAGAAAGACACTAGGTAAAATTAAGTAATGGGGGTGTGTGTGTGTGTAGTGGAGGTCAATGGGGGGGTGTGTGGTGAAGCTTGATGGGGGTGTGTTGGGTTTGATGACAGGTAGCTGCTGGTTTCCATTTTGGATCAGTTTCAACACTGGAAAGTTACAGAAGGTTTGAGCTGAAATGTCTCCAGGCACAAAGAAGAGCCGTCACATCTAAAGTCGTTTCTACATTTTAGACTTAATGTCAGTTAAAACCTGAATGAGCTGGAGCCAGAGTGACCCCCCGACCTCTGACCTCTGTCCTCTGACCCTGGCCCTGCTGGTCAACGGATTTGGGGGGAATGTGTGTGTGTGTGTGTGTGTGTGTGTGTGTGTGTGTCTGTGTGTGGGGGGTTCGTTGTCAGTGGAGCTTCCCTCCGGTTGTTCATCTTGCTGTTGGCACTGGAGGCTGCAGCCGTAGTAACTGCAGCCTTGTATGTTGTTAAATCATTTATTATGTCAGTAACCTGAGGTCAGTGGAATGTGTATGTGTGTGTATGTGTGTATGTGTGTGTGTGTGTGTGTGTGTGTGTGTGTTTGTGTGCATGAGTGTGTGTTTGTGTGCATGAGTGTGTGTTTGTGTGTTGGTGAAATCTCAGCCAGATGAAAACTGAGCTAGTGGTGACACAGTTAATAAAAACATCGTCGTTGCTGCCAAACGTTACAACCGTGTCCCAGACTCCACTTCATTACAGCTACACACACACACACACACACACCCACACACCCACACACACAAACTCATGTCTTCACACACTCACTCATCTTCCACCTTGGCGGTGGAGGTGATGTTGATTTACTGGTGACACCGGTCGGGGGAAGGGAAGGGCTTCGGTTTCTAGCCTGTCGGGTCAGGAAGGACGGTGGACGAGCTGCTCATCAAAGACATGTTGGAAGAAGAAACAGGCGGTAGATTTCCTCATTTCTAGACAACCTTACAACCTTACAACCTTACAACCTTACAACCTTACAACCTTACAACCTTACAAACAACCTTACAAACATGAGTGCTGTTGAAGACCATGTGACGTGACCAGAAATCTCCAGAGTCATGGACTCAGGGTGAAAAGTGCTGCTTCACCCAAGGTCAACAACAACAACAACAACGAGCAAATGGGAGAGGTTTGATTTATTTATGTGAAGTTTTTCTATTTTACTGGCACCAAAGAAATTCCACGACGTCGGCCAAGCGAGTGGGAGCGTTACTGTGGAGCTACAGAGGAGCACGGTTTGGTAAATCAGAGGCAGCGTCGGGCAGCGTTGGCCCCGTCAGTGGGTGACGGTCGGTCGTGTTGCACAGGTGAACGGTCCTGGTGAAAATGGGCGATGCTGTTCTCCAGGCCGACCACTAGAGGGCAGCACAGTGAGTCATGAGTCACCTGCACCAGGAGCATCACTGTGACCCTGCAGTGACCTCTAAGACCGACCAGCCCCCCCCCCCCCCCGAGCGGGTGTTTTCATCTTGTGCAGTTTTCAGTAACTTGTCCTGCAGGTGAAGCGCCACCTGCTGGCAGAATCGGGGCGGTGCAACTCGTTTTACCATTAGCCGAGTTGACACAGAGCTGAGATTAGATCTTAACCCCGCCCCTCTCTAACAAAAACAAGTCCAAACGCAAGCACCTCCCTCTGACCCTTTGACCAATTGTGGCTAAGCTGTGTGTGTGTGTGTGTAATAACCTGTAAACTTGGAGAGTCAACAGTGACTGTTAGATTAGACTGAGCCCCTCCCCACCCCCCTCCCTGGTTAACTTTTAACAGCTCTATTATTCTGTCGATCCCTCTCACAGTCACAGAGGGACACAGAGAGAGAGAGAGAGAGAGAGAAGGAAAAGAACAATGCAGGAGAAGGAAGGAGGTAAAGAAGGAAATGAAAAGAAATGGAAAGAAAGGGAGAAGGAGGAAGAGGAGCAGATGGTTCAGGCAACTGAGGAAGAGCCTAGTGCTGGTCCTGGTCCTGGTCCTGGTCCTGGTGCTGGTGCTGGTGCTTTTCCTCGGTCCAACCATCTTTATTCCTTGGCAGCAGCGACATTAGGATCGTTTTAACTCGACCTCACTGACAGTGACTCAACCTGATGCAAAGCTCACACTAACTCTGATTGACTCACACCGACACACTGACTCATATTGACTTAAACTAACTCTCTCACTGATGTCCACTAATTCAGCCACACTCACACAAACTCACATGGGTTTATACCGACACCTTACCTTGACTCACTAACTCGTAACTAAATCACGCTGGCTTATTCACACTGACACCACAAGGCTCAAACTGTGGGCCCATGTTTACACAGCGAGATAGCACAGCCCCCCCCCCGACCTCCCCCCCGACCCCTGGCCCTGACCCTCGACTCTGCCACAGATTGGAGGAAGTTTTTGTGAAAATATAATTCACTTTAGACTCACAAGCTTCAGTCAGCCATTGCTATCTAGCCTACTCATCGTCAGTGTGTCGCACGTACACAATGAAGTCAGTGTGTCACAGCAGGAAACACTCGGCGTGGCTCGTTTCCTCTTCGTGTTATTAATTAACTCTCTAGTCTGTGTGTGTGTGTCTGTGTGTGTCTGTGTGTGTGGGCAAAGTGTTGCTATATGTAAGCTAAGTGGGCGGGGTCTGGACCCTCTGTTGACAGTGTTAGTGGCCATTTGAACGGAAAATAAACTGTATGTATGTGTGTATGTGGGCACTGGGCAGTAAGAGAGAGGAATTATGGGAGTTTATCTCCCGCCCTGCTCAGTGCCAGATGGACGAGATAAAGACGTGACATTTTCTGCAGTGACAGACGTCTGCCCCCCTTCCCCCTTTCATACAACCACACACACACACACACACACACGCGCTCTTGTCAGGTGGAAATTTACAGCTCTTGTTGGTCGTCGATCTCATCACACATTTAATAGTTTCATGAGGAAGAAATGGAAGGAAGAAGAAGAAGGAGGAGGAAGTGATGAAAGCAGTCGTCTGTTTGTTTTAATTGTGGCGGAAGGAAGTGGTGTCGCCTCGCCGCTCCGTCTCAGATCAGTGGTGCGACAGACGACGACAACAGCGTCTGTCCAAACTGAACGTGATGCAGCGGCGGCAGCGTTCATTTACCTGAGAGGCCGCAACACGAGCTGCGTCGGCCAAGAGATACCAACACCAGGACACATTCATCTGACCGCCAGACTCACCTCATTAACATTTTAGATATTTAGCTAGAGGATAAAATCGAGCTGCAGATTCAAACTGTATCTGGTGTTTTGCGTTAGTGTGTGTGTGTGTGTGTGTGTGTGTGTGTGTGTGTGGGCCTAAACCAGCTATAATGGCCACGCCCACTTAGGGGACAGGAAGTGCAAGCCGTGGATGGAACGAACCACAGTAGGTGTAATGGCATCCTGTTGGGGAGAAATCCGAGCTGCTTGTGGGTTTGCAGGTTGAAACTACCACGTCCAAAACCTCAGTCTCTGTCTCTGTTGCTGTGGGAGCGATGACAGCCGTCGGATGTCTGTTCTGTTCCTCCGTCTTTGTCTGTCTGTTACTGGATGAACCTGAACCGGCTGCCAACATCTGGAGCTGGAGGACGTTGACTCGTACTGGCCGGCTGCTCAGAGAGAGAGAGAGAGAGAAAACAACAAATACAAACAGCCAATTAGATGATGACATAGAGAACTGAACGGCTCAGGACCATAGACTGTAAAAAGAATGGACGTAGCACCGTGACGTCACCCATTGGTTGTGGGGAGTCGTTTTTGTGACTCCAACATGGCGGCCTGAACAGCGCCATGTTGGATTGGCCGGCCGAGAACCCGCCCACTGGCCTCCAAGCAGCTGTCCACGGAGCTGCTCGGACCTGTCACTCAACGTTTCCGCGCCCTGATTGGCCAGAGTTTTAACCTAATAACAGTAAAACGGTAGAGTTAAAAAAAAAAATTCCCCCCCCCCAGAGTGTGTGCAGGGGTAGAAACTATCGATTGGGACAAAAAAACGTTCTGACACCAGGCTTTTAACATGTTTATTGAGGATGTAAAGTCGGCGATTTTAACATGGGGGTCTATGGAGAATGCTGCTTTCTGACACCAGCCCCCAGATGAAGAAGAGGGGATTGCAGTTTTTTGAACGCGGAAGTGAGCTTCACTTCTCAGACCGACAACTGCCCCCTTGCTCAGGATGTAGTAAAGTAAAAGACATAAAGCTGCTGTGGGTCGACTCTGACTGTCTCTCTCTCTCTCTCTCTCTCAGCATGGCACAGAAGGAGAAGCTCCAGTGTCTGAAGGACTTCCACAAGGACACTCTGAAGCCGTCGCCTGGTAAGAGCCCCGGTACTCGGCCTGAAGACGAGGCAGAGGGCAAACACCCCCAGCGGGAGAAGTGGGCGAGCAAGTTGGACTTTGTCCTGTCTGTGGCTGGAGGTTTTGTTGGTTTAGGGAACGTCTGGCGTTTCCCGTACCTCTGCTACAAAAATGGTGGAGGTGAGTCACAGTCGAGTGAATCTGAACAAATCACTTTCACTTCTTGTTTTTCATCTTTCTGTTTTCCTGTCTGGCCCCTGTCTCCTCCTCCTCCTCTTCTGACGTTGCTCTGCCCTTCTCTCTCTCAGGTGCATTTCTCATCCCCTACTTCATCTTCCTGTTTGGCGGAGGCCTGCCGGTCTTCTTCCTGGAGGTCGCCCTCGGTCAGTTCACCTCCGAGGGGGGCATCACCTGCTGGGAGAAGCTCTGCCCCATCTTCACTGGTACGTAGCCACCGAAGCCTCTGCCTTTAGTCATCTTTTTCAAACCTTTATTTATTCTCGAAAGGACATTGAGGTTTTACCCTCATTTGCAATGTCGTCGAGATCACAGCGATATTCAAAGCAAAACACAAAGCACAGCAGAGGATAAAACACAGTTACAAAAGTTAAATACATCTGATTCATTACAAAATTTAAAAACAGTTATAGACTGTGGTAAAGAGGTTTGAGATGATATTTTTATAATGTTGATAGGATGGAGGAGCATTCATTTTAAGTGTGAGTTGAAGATGGTTCCAGGAGGCAGTACAGGGGCATCATAGCAAAATGCAGATTTACCAAGTTCAGTTTGTACCCGGGGGACTTTAAAAGTGAGCGAGTTGAATATGAACCTTGATTTAAATCTAACAGTGTTGTAATGTATGGTGGGAGTTTTTCAGTAATGGCTTTAAAGATGAAGAGATGCCAGTGATTGTTGCGTCTTTCTGACAGGGAAGACCGACCTACTTTTGTGTACAGATTAACAATGATGAGTGCTGTAACTAACTATCTATCGCCGGTAATGAATCTAAGAGCAGAGTGATAGATAGACCACATCTAGAGGTGACAGAGTTGAAGGGGCAGCATTCCTATAAATAATATCACCATAGTCCAACACTGGCATAAAGACAGCTTATTATTACATCTGAGATCGATGTAATAAGGCTGTGAGGTCGTCAGGTACGGCCGCTGCTGCTGCTGTGGGCGGGGCCAGTGTTGGAAACCTGTTCTAGACTGAACCCCAGATGTTTCCTCAGCAGCTGTCGGGGCCGGGGGGAGTGAGCGCGGTGCTGAGGTGCTGTCCGGTCCAAGTCAGAGACACATCTGCGGCCGCGGTCACATGATTAACTTGTATCCCATCATCTCATCATCATCTCAGCAAATACATAATCCAGCGGCCACAGCTCCCCCCCCGTGCCCCCCCCCCCCCCCAGCGACAGTCAGACTTTAAACTTTTCCACAGCGTCGGTGTTTTTCACAGAGGAACTGACTGAGTCACAGCGACGATTCCCCATCACACAAACCAGACTTCACCCAGCAACCGTTACCAGGCAACCAGGCCTGCGCTGGTACGCCGCCACACTGAGGCTCAGCTCTGCTCTCACCTCCTCTCTCTCTCTCTCTCTCTCTCTCTCTCTCTCTCTCTCATATTTCCTCCCTCGTTTCCCTCCACAGCCCCTTCGCTTCTTTCTTCAGCTCCTCCCTCCCTCCCGCCCAATAAGGTTAATGTATTCATCGCAGTCTCGGTCTCTCTCTTTCATCCCTCGTTCCCTTATAAAAATGTATTTTAGTTATTGAATCGTCTTGTTATCTTGATTTAATTATTTACTTATGGTGCTGTTCTCACTTTCACACGCACACACGTTCTTTCTTCCTCTCAGACACATTATCCTCCTCTCGTCTCTCTCTCTCTCTCCATCTCTCTCTCTCTGTCACACACACACACACACACACACGCAAGACAGTGTACAGAGTGTCCTGAATCACACGTTGCTACGGCAACAGAGCTGCTACACATCAGAGGGACGAAGAGGGAGAAAGACAAGAAGCAGGGCAGAGAGATGCGAGGAGAGAAGAGATTGGCTGACAAAGCCGAGAGGGGATGAAAAAGAAGGGAACGGAAGAAAAACAATGAGAGGAGGAAGAGGAGCTCCCTCCCTCCCTCCGTCCGTCTGTCTTCAGGACATCGCTTCAACTTCGTCAAGTAAATAGATAAATGTGAAGCTTCGTTGTGCTGATGCCCTGTAGCGTGAAAACAAACGAGTGTGGGCGGGGTTAAGAGGGAAAAAAGACGAGAAGCACCGATGAGACGGGCGTAGCTGCACAAAAAAACAACAGGTGACTCATCAGGTTTCACCATATCACCACGACGACACCGTTACCACGACACCTATCTGTCAGATCTTCTCCTGGATAAACGCTTCAGAGGAAAAACCACCGCTGCTGTAATGTCAGAGTCTGATTGCAGTTGAGTGAATCTGAGCAGACTGATAAAACCTGCCGGTCAGTGACACAAATTCACATTTCACTCGAGGTCAGTGACACCTTGTGACATCACAGCCCGAAGCCTCGTGTACGCAGCCCGAGGTCAGCCGGGGTCAGCGCCACCAATTACATCATGGAGGGCGACGCCGCGTCTGTTTGTTTGATCAGCACTGTTCCATGTGATCCCACCGTGTGTGTGTGTGTGTGTGTGTGTGGAGAGATGCAGATGCTCAGCAGCTGCTAATTAGTCGAGTTATTAAAAGGACATGATGCGACACTGAAGTAGTTCATACACACACACACACACTTACACACTTACACACTCAAACAGATGGCCAATGACGTTGAAGGACATTAATTTGAAAGAATGGCCTCTGTCAGCTGTGTGTGTGTGTGTGCTGACTGATAATGCCACACACACAAACACACAAGCTGCTCTAATATACTTATGAGGACCTTCAGTCACAACAGTCATTACTTACCCCCTCCCCCCACCTGCGCCTGTTTCGGAGGATTCACTTATCTCGATGCGCACGCACACACACACACACACACACACACACACACACACACACACACACACACAGTGGCGTGCACAGACTTTTTGAAGGGCAGGGGCGAAAAGGAAAAAAAAGGGCACAAAATAGCGCGTCCTCGCCACTGAAGAGGGCACTTTAGCACATGTTTTGGCTCCTACTGTAGATGTGGCTCCTAGAGGGCACTTTCAGGACTACCAAGTTTCAGAAAATGACAAGAGTGAGACTGTAGCGACATGATGCGTTTGAAAAAAATTTGGCCTTTTTTAATGTCGATTTGGCCTGTTTTATAATATCAATACCTTAAGACTAAAAAACGTCGATTTGGCCTGTTTTAACACGTGTATTGGCTCCCAAGAGGGCACTTTAGCACACGTTTTGGCTCCTAGAGGGCAATTTAGCACACGTTTTGGCTACCATGAGGGCACTTTAGCACGTGTTTTGGCTTCCAAGAGGACACACACACACACACACACACACACACACGCGCGCGCGCACAAGGTCGAACTGAATTGAAGTGCAGGGCGACTAGTGTGGGTTAGACACACAACGTTTCTTTATCACAGGAGAAGAAACAGGAAGTGACACTTTTTTGAAATGTGTGTGTGTGAGCAGACTCAGGATGTGAACGTTAAGTCTGTCGCCGTCGACGACCCAGGATCAGCGCAGACCTGTTTCCACGGAGACGTTCTATTTTCGGTTTTTCTCCTCAGAAACCTGTTTTCTTTTAAACGTACGGTACGCCGCTGTGATTCAACTGACATTCAGCCGTGGAGCGTGGCCTGTGTGTGTGTGTGTGTGTGCGTGTGTGTGTGTGTGTGTGTGTGTGTGTGTGTGCTCTCCTCTCCTGACACATGACACTAGTTTCGTTTTGAGCTGGTGCATCTTACATCCTGTTTTCTGGCCAATCAGAATCCAGCGGTAGAGACGGAGCAGAGACTTATAAGGTGAAACGTCTGGAGGAAGTGGAAGAAGTCGTTCACACAGAAATAAAGGGAAAGTTCGCTTTAAAACCACAGATGATTTTCATGTCTCGTGTCAGTGATAGTCATAGAGGTCACCTTCACCTTACTTTGTCATATCTTCCTGTATCGCCATCATTGTCACAGTCATTTCTCTCCTCTCTAGGTATTGGTTACGCCTCCATTGTGATTGTTTCTCTGCTGAATATCTACTACATCGTCATCCTGGCCTGGGGCCTCTACTACCTGTTCCAGGTAGGTCTGACTGTAAAACAAATGCCAAGATGGCGACTGTGCAGCAGCTCAGTCTGAGCCTCAGAAACCTGTGGGGGGGCCGAGTCAGAGTGGCAACGTCCACCTGCATTTACAGTAGGGGTGTCAACAATAATCGATTCGGCGATGCATTGCAATGCGGGACATGCACGATTCAGCATCGATGCGGCAACGTGCCATAATCGATTATGTCACTGTTTATTTTCTGGCCTCAAATAAAGTTGTGAAGTTTCAATTACCTCCGGGGGCGTTTCCGGAGCAACGACATGCGCAGCCTGTAGCTACATGCTACAAGCGGCAGCAGTAGCAGTGTTGCTGCTGGCTTTCTTTTTCCTTTTTTTTTTTTTCACCCGCGGTCGGGTCGAGAATTAATTAATTAACGCTCGTGAGTCCGGCCGTGTTGGGTCCAGTCGGGTTTTACCGTTAGGCTACTACAGGCAGTATGCCCGTTTATCACCAATAAACACAGTAGAGGAGGGGGAGTGACTGAGCTCAGGCTGGGGGGTCTCTGATGCAGAGAGAGAGAGACCTGCCGTGCCGTGTAAAAACAACCACAACAGAAAGTGTCACAACTTCCTGTATCGGGCCCTTCAAAATAGTTAAGTCATTGATTTTGAGTTAATATTGACAAGACACGGCTCCAAAGGTTTGTTTGTTTTTTCCTGCGACCAATCGACCAATGAAATTTTGGTCGGCTAATTTTTGGGGGCAGCCCTAGAAGTGATTTATGTTTTCTTTTTCAGGTTTGAAAATCCCATATCCAATACCTGTACCATTCAATTTTATTTAATGACATTTATGTCAAAGATACAGGAGAGTGATAATACATAGCAGCCGATAAAATCTGTTGTTCAATATTTCATGACTGATGAAAAATTTGCCATGTTGTGTGCAGTAGAATTTTGATGCATTGCAATGCATCGCAATGCATCGTAGAATCGAATCGTTACCTGCTGAATCGTAATCGAATCGAATCGTGAGGGCAGTGCAAATGCACACCCCTAATTTACAGTGTACAACACAGTGTAACGAACTTGTACTTCTAAAGGTGCGTTCACAGCCGCCTTTTTATTTTTTTTTCTCGTATCACCCCTTCGTTATCGCTACATCGCTCAGCTGAAATCACTCGTCACTTTGGCACAATTCAACAGACTCGGACGACACAAGAAATGCCACTGCCGTGTCTCTCTGTGTACTGGCACCGCCGGGATTACGGCAGCCAATCGGCGTTGAGCGGCAAGCGACTGACGACCAGCGAAATGACCTGGGATTTCTCATCTCGACCGAATTTTCGCTCTATTGCTCGGAGCCCCGGCAATTTTTCGCCTGAGCAAATATTCACTCGATCGCCTGTTTGCATTGACTTAATATGTGAACAAAAAAAAATAAAAGGTCCGGTGAACGCACCTTAACTCAGTGTCTGAATTCAGTCCGAGGAGCATAAACCCCCCCCACACACACACACACACACACACACACAAAATATGATTATGCAACTGCTGAACCTGTTCCTCTTACTTAAGCTCAGACTTATATGGGTTGAGAATCGAGGACAATTTGAGAATAACGTTTTTTTTTTCACGGTTACAGACTTGGCAGCAGCAGCAGAACAAATGTTCCTATTAATGTCCCCCAGCAAGAATAGAGCTGTCAGTCATCTGCTGTGTGGCCGCCTTGATGTCTTTGAAACTGGTGTAAAGCAGATCAGTAACCTGTGAAGCCCTTTGAGGCCTTAAACCCAAACAGGTGCCTGTAAAGGCTCGATCAGCCCTGTTAAATTCTCACGGACCCTCAGCTGCTAAATGGAGTCAGGTTTATTTATATAGTACCGACTCTACGCAGGACATGGTTAAAATTGTTATATCATTATTATTATTATAGTGACCTAAAGTCTTAATCATCAGTTCTACTTCAGTGTCTTTGAAATGTGCTGAAAATGTTCAAAAAGTAACTTTCACCAAAATTTTATGAAGAACACCAATGTGACTTATAATAACCACATTAATTTACCATTGATATAGTGATATATAAGTATAAATATATTCTAACTCTAACCATCTGACATCTCTACTGTGATTTAAAGCAACACTATGTAGGATTGTGGCACTGGTACTGGTACTGGTTGAGAAGAGCAACTGTCTGCTACCTGAGAGGAGCAGGGAGACTGGGCTTGAGCTTGGTGTACCAGAACCACTGTGATGCTACTTGCACGGGAAAGTTGAAGACACCACTTCAATGAGTTTAGAAACATTATTTTAAGGTTGAAAAACTACATAGTGTTGCTTTAATGTGATACCAGAAACTAGGGATGTCACGATTACAGATTTTCTTGGTACGATTACAGTCAGAGAAATAATCACGGTATTACGATTATCATGATTATTATGCATCAATTAATTTCAAACACTATTAATGTGTAAAATCAAATATAGTCAAAATATAATTACATTACTAATTATTTCCACAAAGTATCTATTAAAATATGACCAATTATTAAAGTGTTTGAAATATATAAGTCATTAATTGTCATCTATACCAAATGTTTAAGTTAATTTTAATATTTTTTTTATTATTACAAATGACACTGACTCTAACATTTAAATTCCTACCAATTCAATGTTACGTATGGACCAGTATCTGAGCATTTACCTTTACTTTGGTGCACATCTACCAATACGGTTCCAACATAATCTTCTTTTGGAAAGTGACGGTATTTAAGAGCCTTTACGATCAATTAATTGTGGCGTTTAATACCGCGATTAATTGTGAAAACAAGTAATTGTGACATCCCTACCAGAAGCCGTTTCCTGTTCAGCCAAATAGTAACAGAAGTTTTCTTGCCATGAGTTTGAGCTGAGCGCGGTACAAAGACCGGCCTACATGGTCGCCAGGCCAGGACGTAGGTACACTAATGTAGTATGTGATTGTTTTACGTTTCAGTGCTTTCAGCCAGAGCTGCCATGGGCCAAGTGCAAGCAGCCGTGGAACACCGAACACTGCATCGAGGACACGTACCGCAAGAACAAAACCCTGTGGGTGGCTGCCAACGCCTCCAACTTCACCTCCCCCGTCACCGAGTTCTGGGAGTGAGTTGCATAAGAGCGCTATTGCTCACCTTCATTATTATAACTCTTCATTTTCATGTTGTTTTGGCAAGTGAGAAATTCAGTTCAGATAAGACTGATTAATGATCTGAGATGTAAATGAAGGAGCGTGCACATCTGCCTCAACATGTGTCTCCCTGTGTGTTGCAGACATAACGTGCTGGGCATCACCAGCGGTATAGAGGACATCGGTCCTGTTAAATGGGACCTGGCTCTTTGTTTACTGCTCGTCTGGGTCATCTGCTTCTTCTGCATCTGGAAGGGAGTCAAGTCCACTGGCAAGGTAAAGCTGTTGGTCCTCTGCTGGCCACCGTCCTGTCGTGTTGTGTTACTGCGTGTGTTTTGTACGTTGTTCCAGGACAAGATTATTTTCCCCATGAACTCGGTGAACTTTACAAAAGTACAAAAACTGTCTTGTGTGATTTTTATCAACACTGTATCATGCTGCTGAAGCCATAACAAGAGTGATGCTCATATGATTTTTCTCTGTGGTCTGAGCAGGAGAACAATACAGTACTGTGTTCACACAGAGGGCAGCACAGTACAAATTAGTTTTTTTCAGGGCCGTGGGAGGCTGCAGAAGCTGGGAGTGAACAAATCCCTTACCTCCTGTTCAGCAGGACAGAAATAAAATGATTCCATACATCATGGCTGAGAAAACATCTGCACAGTTTGTTCCGCCCAAAACCTGTTAAGGCTCTGAGATGGTTTGTGTAAAACGCTGGATCTGAGTTCTGGATCAGAGGAGAAACATCTGGTTTCACTTAGCTGTTGTGAATCCGCCCAGAGATTTGAGCTTCAGCATTATTTCCTTAAACAAAGAAGTGTTTATGACTCTAGATCGTTAGCAAGGGTTTAATTATGAGCAGTTACAGAACAGCTCGCTAAGTTATCTTACCAGGAAAAAGACCATATTCAGAAACTCCAGGACCCTGCATAAACTATGAGATTTTATTTACGTAGTTTGTTGCCGTGCAGTAAACGGGACAACTTTCATTGGTCTGAATTTAGAACCATGCCAGGTCAATGCTGAAAATCATAACTATTATTTTCTCTGTGTTAATGCAACTTGCGCATAGCAGAGTCTGTGAAGTTAGGACGACGATGTGGTTGGCCTTGAGGCCATCTTTGATTCTCCCATTTAGACACCGTTCCCTTGGAGCCACCTTCAGCCATCCTGCTGTTGTCTAAATTGCACCTCACACACACACAAACATGTTTACCTGTACATAGTTGTATGTAGCTGAGGTTATGTTCATGTTTTATTAACTAATATGTGTCCAAATAAACACCTTTGAATATTCTGCTGGTCTGTTTAATGTTGCACTAAAGTGAATTTTGCCAACCTCTACACTGTAGAATATTGATACATTTATTTCCAACTTAATTATTAATCCATGTTCCAGGTGAATAGTTAGTATACTTTTATGAGACTGGTTTTGTAAATTGGCAACCTGGTGCCATGAGGTGGATTTGATGTAAATTAAATGAAGCTTTGCGCAAATTCATGCAGGACACGGAAGTCTCAAGCCCCAGCTGTAGTCAGCTGACAGCCAGCCCATTAGTCTCTATCCAGTCACATTCATTCTCCCACCATAGGCGGCCTATTTAAATCTAGGCTGTCACACTGATCTCCCCCTCTGTAAAAGCTTTCCTCCTCCACCTTCTCAGTGTCTCAGAGTCTTAAATGGCTCCATAATCTTCTCAATGCTCTCATTCCACTCTGGGGGGTCTTCATTGTCTCTCTGGAGCGACATAGCATGCGCTTGTCAATCCAGGGAGCTTCAGCGCCGCCAAGCCTAACTAAATTCCATTTGTTGCAATAAATGGTTTTAATCAATGACGAGAGTGTTCCTGAATGAAATCCTATTACTTGATTGATAAGTAGAACCCAACATAATGATGTTCCATGTGAGGCAATGCACAACACAAACACACAGAGTATCCAGTACAATTTCAAAATACTACACAATGCATCAGTTCACACAATTATCACTTTGTAAACATTACGTTACAGCTGGCAGCACTAGCCATCAGTCGGCTGCAGTGTCCTAAAGCGAACAAGATGACATGGATGGAAGGTTACATCGCATGGCATCCGACATGGCACGTTAGATATCTGACTGATCTTGGATAATTTGATTGTTTACTTCCCTATAAGTAGTAATTAAATTAAGACCAAGGGAGATTTTAGTTGACTGGCTGCTTTCCAGGTTGTGTTTTGTTTGAATGTGTGCTCGCTTTGGCATGAACAGATGGGGAAAGTCGGGGGAAAATTGAAAATTGGTTTAGATTTTACTGGCAGCACAAAAAAAATCGGACAATCATACTCTGGGATACGACTCAATAGATCAATTTTTGTAACCAAATTTTGCCAACTCAACTGAATGCAGGCTTCATTACAGGTAGCAATTGTGTTAGCCTTCTTTTTCTACACACCATACATCAGTGAGGGTTAGCTTTTAAACCAACAAGTTTGTTTACAGTTGCACGTTCATCACTTTAGGACAGTTTCATAATTCCTTTTACCATCATTGGCATTGCCCGCTGTGTCAGATAACAACTACATTACTATTACACTTGTCTCCGTTCAAAGTCAGTGTAAGACTTTCCCACATGCTATATGACTTAGGGTTATTCTCCAATCATCCTACCAAAGCACATCAACATCAGTTTGTTGGCGTTTGTCCGACTCTGTTAAGTTTCAAGTGGGAAATATGATATTTGAATCAAGTATGGTGAAGGTTAATGCCATTGAAAGCACACAGTGCCAAACCCCCCCCCTTGTCCATGACGTGATGTAGGGTTAGGTTATCTCTACTTTATCACAAGTACATAATATTTTTTAACGTCATTGTCCTATTAGTAAACATCAGTACGCTTTTCTGTATTGTTGATGTTGTATATCAGCCTGACTGTGTGACCCTTGACCCCTGTCACAGTCGGCCCTGTTTGAGTTCCTCTGGTTCCTTTGCCGACAGGGTAATAAACCACAGAGTTTGTTCAGTTGCTGTTACAGCAGCAACAACAACTCACCACGAGGCCAGAGGCCAATCAATCAATCCCAGACAACTCTTTATAGCCTTAACACTCTGTATTGATTGGTCTGGCCCGATTTGTGCCATCCGGTTGCTTCCTGTCGTAAGCCCGGTAATAAAGACTCCTACAAGGCCGAGTGTGGTCACCGCTTTCCAAAACAACAGATACTGATTCACTGCTATTGATTTGAGAGACGGCCTGTGGCCTGTCCTTTCAATCAACCACAAGTCCAAGAGAAGACAACAGCTCATTGGCCAAATAACAAATGAACATCATTTGTAGTGTAGCTGGTTATTCAGAAGAATAGTACAACCCAAAATAATGAATCTTGTTTCTTGTCTTTTTGTGTTGTGGTCTCTTAGGTGGTCTACATCACTGCCACATTCCCCTTTATCATGCTCATCGTGCTGCTGATTCGTGGTGTGACGCTGCCGGGCGCCTATGCGGGAATCAAGTTCTACCTGTACCCTGACATTAATCGCTTGAAGGACCCAGAGGTAGGTGCCCCCTGTACTCCTCCTTCTGTTTGACAACTCAAACAGCTGTCTGTCCACCCAGGAAGTACCCAGCTACCTTGATATCTAACTTATAGAATACAACAAATAAAGCCACTTTAAAGTTTGAAGGTATACTGACTGAGTGATATCCTGGAGGTCTGAGTAGAGATGTTAGAGAGGACCTGTCGGCTTCTAGGTTTTAAGGTCTGTCGGAAAACTGAGCAGTCATCAAGTCAAGTAGCATCGTGGTCCACTGGATGTCTGTGACGAATTCAAGGTTGAACATCTACCTGGAAGTTTTCAGTAAACTTTTAATGGCTAAAGTGTGTGATTCTCTTATCTGATTATTTATTTACTTAAAGCAGAAGTAAGTGGTCCGGTCGTTTTGGCTAATGCTGCGTTCCAGGCAGGCTTTTGAAATCGTAAATTACAGCTTCAAGTCACGACTTACGACTTTGTAGCGTTCCAGGCAACCCACTCGTGTTTCTCCGACCTGTTTTACCGGTGAAAGTCACTATAACGGCCACTCGTAACTTCCGACCGGTGAACTCGTACCAGATCGAACTGGTACGAGTTCACGGTCGGAAAAACACGAGTTTCCTTGAACGCACCATAGCAGTCCTCGTCGCTACGTCGCCACATTCACAGCGTTCCTTGGCTGCACACACAGCCCTGCATGCCGTTCTCTCTCCTCATTGGATAAAAACTGTAGGATACGATAAATGTTTTCTCTTCGGCTCAGAGCAGAGCAGAGTGACTGACAGACCCGTGTTTCAGTCCAAACACTCTATGTAAGTGATTGCTGTCGGAAGATATAACTATTTAAGACTTATATTAACACAAATATATCACTTACTTCTGCTTTAATTTTTACTATTATAATATTATTATTTTCTTTCTTTCTTTATTTTTCCCATTTGTAAGTTTAGATATCACAAATTGACTATTATTCTGATATCTGGCCGTTTGTGGATTAGCTGGGGTTAGGAGAGCCTTGTCTTGTGTGTGAGTGTGTGTGCGTGTGTGTGTGTGTGTGTGTATGTATGTATGTAAGTCCTGTAATGTGTTTTCAATGTATTTGTTTTTCTTTTATTTCTTTACTTGACATTGTATCATTGTATCTTTTTGCGGAAGGACCCCCTCGAAAATGAGATGATTCATCTCAAGGGGCGATCCTGAATAAATAAATTCAAATTCAAATTCAGAAGTCTAGCAGACCTCTGCAGCCACCTTCCCCTTGTTCACATGATGATGATGATGATGATGGGCTGCACCCACAGCTCCTGTACGCCCCCTCATCAGCAGGCCTCAGCCTTTCTGTCCCCACTCTTTCCCCCCACTTCACAGGTCTGGATTGATGCCGGCACCCAGATCTTCTTCTCCTACGCCATCTGTTTGGGCGCCATGACGTCCTTGGGGAGCTACAACAAGTACAAATACAACTGCTACAGGTGAGGCGCCAGTTTCAGTGGGGAAGCGTGAGGGAGGGTTAGCAGTCGG
Organism: Trachurus japonicus; assembly: GCF_045865225.1. Classification (NCBI taxonomy): domain Eukaryota; kingdom Metazoa; phylum Chordata; class Actinopteri; order Carangiformes; family Carangidae; genus Trachurus; species Trachurus japonicus. The sequence goes on from NC_140911.1 coordinate 19,521,825, forward strand.
GGGGAGAGGGGCGGGGGTGAAGGGATCGTTGTGTGTTCATTAACAAATCCTCCTCATGACATATGTGTGACATAGGGACTGTTTGCTGCTGGGAGCCCTCAACAGTGGTACCAGTTTTGTGTCTGGCTTCGCAATATTTTCCGTCCTGGGCTTCATGGCACAAGAGCAAGGGGTGGACATTGCTGATGTGGCAGAGTCAGGTACGAGGGTTCTGTAAAGGCGGCAGTGATGGTGGGCGCTGCTTCCTGGTTAACAAATTAAACAACAGTGAATATTCAAGAGAAACATCAACGAAATTATGGAAAATACGTTTAATTTCAAATTGAATTGTAATTTGGAATTAAATGGATTCCCTGATAAATCATTACATGACGGCATCGGAATATGGAAGTTTCCGCAATCAAACACTCCTTGACAAAAGCAGAATGAGACAGAATGTGAGCACATATAGTCTGTTTACATATTTTTACGGAAAGCAAGGTGTCTTCCGGGCAAAGGGACATTGGTTAGAGTCAATCCAGATTCAGAGACGTTACAACAAGGATTAGGGACACAGTTGTCTTGTGCCTGTGTGTTAGCTTTAACGTCCAGTCACAGGTGTTATTTTGAGGTGTTCCCTCTTCACAGGAAATTAACTGATGTTACTTTTGTTGTGACAAATTTCATTTGGTGTATGATGTCTAGCTATCTCTACCAAAGTTTTTTTAATACCTCTGCAGTAGAACTGTAGTAAAAACAAAAGTAGTACTGTTGCATGTAGAACTAGCAACTCTACCTCTTGTATTATCTTAGTGTATTTATGTGCAGGAACTGAACCATGAAACTTGGTGTTTTAACCCATAGGAAGGAAAGACTTTAATATTTAGTTTGATTGATCGAGGAAAAAACCTTTAAAAAAGCCCTAAGCCATTAAGCCTTGAATCATCTTTTCGATGCATCTGCAGCATTTTTACAGGATACATCATTATGTACAATGCTTGGTTTTCAATTCAGATGCAGATGGAATCTTAACTGTTAAAGTGTTTATGAGCCAACAGATGTTTGTAGGACCACCTCTGGAGCTTGTTCTTCTCCATCGCTCTGCATCATGTTCAATGTCAAACTTCTAATTTATGCTAATAACAGCATTGGGTGTAAAGTGCTTTACTCCGCCTCCATCTGTCATCCTGACTCAAGCAAATTTGGCTTCAGCACAGTGAGCTAACCTCAGCAAGTTGGAACCAACGTTGGGCATTGGTTTGCAGAATTCTCCAGAGTCAGTGTTGTGTTTGAGGAGTGGGATACTGTTTCACCAGAACATCAGTTAGTTTTTGGGTTAGGTGGAAGTAGGTGGACCCTGCAGCAGCTCAGGTACTTATACTGTATGCCCATGTGCTGTGAGTACAAGCAACAGAGCAGGTAAAGAACATCCTCAGGTCAGACAGGTCAGACAGGTCAATGTCCTCAGGTCAGACAGGTAAGAACCTTACCACCAAGTCAGTCTGCCTTAACCGCGGCTGCTTGATGCTGTTAGTTGCATGACAGATGACGCTGATGCAGTGAGGACACAATGTGGCTTCTGTTTAAAAGATCAAAGTTTTAAAGTTAGTCAACAAATGATCTCAAAGTTCAATATGGATCCTTGAATGAAACTTTGTAGGTTTGATAAACGATCTGCTAGTGCCCCCCCTCCCACCTCAGAGAACTGGATTTGGAGGTATATTTGGAGTCAACGTGGTGTTTGGTTGGATGCCCTGTCATAACTGTCAACAAAAAAACGATCATATTTACACATCCTGCTGCAGTACGAACAGCAGCTCTGTTTCGCTGTCACGGCTGCTTCTTCTGTTCTTGACCTCTGTGCTACGGCTCAACGTCAAATTAGACTAAAACATCTCCCTGCACAGTTTGCTGCAGTCATGTTGGATTCCTCAGCGCAGAGTTGGCTCACTGGAATGTAAAATGTCTGCAGCAAACAACAAACATGAACGATCTGTAATTCAGCAGCTGATCGTCTCTATTCAGAGTCGATCAGCCTCCTCTTCATCAGGCAGTCTACAGGGTTCAGTGCTCTCACACATCTACCACACACTGTACACACATCCACATACAACATGCCACATTCCTTCTCTCACGGCTTCTTCTCAAGTGACACTTTATATTCACATGGATTGTTTTTTTTTTTTTAACCTTTTTTTTACTGCTTAGTGTAATAAAAAGCTGGGATGTGTAAAGTCTAATGTCATTAGTGATGTATGTGACAAAGGATGTGACAGGTAAGTAACCATATGTCAGGTCAGATGCACTAATAGGCACATAAACATGCACGCCCACACACACACACACACACACACACGTTCACATCTGGCTCTGCGTCTCTGATGCTAAGGGCCGTTTCTTCCCACAGGGATGCAGATCAGATGAGCTCATCACAAAATACTAATGTCATCCCTGCCCCTCTTCTTTCTGCTCCCACCTTCCCTCCCCCCTCCTCCCCCTCCTCCTCCCCCCACCCTGCAGGTCCAGGCCTGGCCTTCATTGCCTACCCCAAGGCTGTAACCATGATGCCTTTTCCTACAGCCTGGGCCATTCTCTTCTTCATTATGCTGCTGCTGCTTGGCCTCGACAGTCAGGTAGGCACACACACACACACACACACACACACACACATCATCATACATCATCACAGGAAGTAGCGAGTCTCTTCTGAATACCCACAATGCCCCACTCCAGTTGGCATGTTCTCAATGGGCGGTTTGTTTTCTGTCTGCAGTTTGTGGAGGTGGAAGGGCAGATCACATCACTGGTGGATCTGTATCCGTCCTTCCTAAGGAAGGGTTACCGCAGAGAGGTCTTCATCGCCATCATCTGCTGCATGAGCTACCTGCTTGGACTCACCATGGTTACCAAGGTAACAATGAACTTCTGCCTCCCTCCTTCCAGTATTAATTGATCCGTAAGATTTCCGTCCCTCCTCTTTCCCTGTTTTCTGATCCTCAGTGGTCTGATGATTAGGTGATAGAATCAAATTCACCTGTGACTCATCACAACGATGCAGTGAGATATCACATAGTCTGGACCGGCCCCACCCCCATACATCAAGGATAATATATGCACACTACTGTATATATGAAATATATGTACATATCAACTAACAGCATGTACTGTATGTATAATATGAAGTTATATATGGAACCTGATAGAAATATCGGTAACACTTTATTTGACGCCTATCTCTATAACGCATTATACCATATAATGAGTTATAAAGCAGTTATAGCACTGTATAACTATAGTTATAAACACTCATAATGCTTTATAACAATAAGCCTAACACATCATAAAGCATTTTATCATGACTAGTTATAATGTGTAACAGTTGGACTTATAAACGTGTATAACTATCATTATAAACACTCATAAATGATCATAATGCTTTATAACAATAAGAATAACACATTATATAGCATTATAAGTCTATTATAATACTTAAGCCATTATAAAATGCTCTATGATGTGTTAGGCTTATAGTTATACAGTGCTATAACTGCATTATAACTTATTATAAGTATGGTTATAATGCGTTATAGAGATAGGCGTCAAATAAAGTGTTACCGAAATATCTGACGCACATGAATCTAAATGTTTACTGTGGACACAGGTTACACATTAGAGGGGTCGATGTGAGACATCTGCAGCCCTTTACCTTTGTCCATCCTTACCCGTTCAGTCCTATTTCTGTTCTCACGCATCATCCAAACCCCTCACTGTCGTTCTATTTCCTGCCCCGCCTCCCTCCTTCTGTGGTTCCCATGACAACATCTTTTTATGGCTGCAGTGGCCTGGTTCAAGTTTAGGATTCCCATGATTGTTAAAACAGTTTTCACACCGGACACACACACGCACACACACACACACATGCACACATTCAGTTTAGTCCGCACTTATCTCTGCATATCTTACATACAATCCTCAAAGAATTATGGGTAGAATTTAGTTTAGTTCAGTAAACTTAACTAAACCACGAAGAGACATACTGTGATTTTTAAACTCGCCTCCCTCTCTCTCTCTCTCTCTCTCTCTCTCTCTCTCTCTCTCTCTCTCTCAGGGTGGCATGTATGTTTTCCAGCTCTTTGATTACTATGCAGCGAGCGGTGTGTGCCTTCTGTGGGTGGCATTCTTTGAATGTATAGCTGTTGCCTGGGTTTATGGTAGGTAACAACAACCTTAAGTGTATACTGAGCTTCCTGATAATTAACCCTTGAATGTATCATCTAAATGTGTGTGTTTGTGTGTGTGTGCGCTTGCAGGCGTTGATAATTTCTACGATGCAATCGAGGACATGATTGGCTACAGACCAAATCCCTGGATGAAGTGGAGCTGGTCTGTCATCACTCCTTTACTCTGCATGGTGAGGACAATGGCTCATGTGATCGCTTCACTCTGACGATGTCCTATTTTTAGTGGGACTCATCTCTCACCGTTTTTAAAGCTTCAGTAAAATGATCAAATGTGAACTTTTGTTGTTCTATAGTGAAGGCTACAGTCACTCCTGAGTGCACATGAGTGTGTGTTGAGCTGCTGGTGAGGCTCAGTGATGACCGTGCTGAGTGTTGTCTATGTGCTGCCTTCTCCTCAGGGCTGCTTCATCTTCTCCTTGGTCAAGTACAAGCCTCTGACTTACAACAAGGTCTATGAGTATCCGGACTGGGCCGTTGGTATTGGTTGGACTCTGGCTCTGGCCTCCATGATCTGCATCCCCATGGTGGTCGTCATCAAGATCATCCAGTCTGATGGGCCCCTCATTGAGGTTGGTGGCGTGGCTATAACAATTACTGATGATATGATTAGCTGCGATGAAGTTCAACAACGAACTGATGCAGGTGTAAAATGGTGAATATTATGTGGAGGGTTTTTGATTTATTTAATTATAAGGAGATCCACTGAAGGAAGGAGCAGACAACCAGTGACTCGCTCTGAAAACCATTCATTATTAACTAATCATTGTCTGAAGGTTAAAACTGCAAAACAGGAATAAAAAATCTATACCATAATCCCTGCACTGCAAAAAATCAAATATCTTACCAAGAATATTTGTCTTATTTTTAGTCAAAATGTCATTTCTAGTCAAAACAAATCTCATTATACTTAAAATAAGACTCATCACATTTAAAAAGCAGCTTGTTTTTAGACACTTTTTACTTCTTTCAAGCAGATTTTCACTTAAAATAATCTGACAGTGGAGTACGTTTTTCTTCCTTATTACAAGCACAAAAAACATGCTTTTACTGGCAGATTGTTCTACTTATTTCATGTGAAAATGTGTTTGAAACAAGTGAAAATTATCTAAAAACAAGTACATTTTTAGGTGATGATTCTTATTTTAAGTGGAAAGGGATTGTTTTGATTATAAATGAGACATTTTGACAAGAAAGAAGACGAATATTCTTGGAAAGATTTTGAGTTTTTGCAGTGTGTCATTAACTCTTCATGCTTTCCTCCCTTCCTTCCTCCACCCCCCCACTCTGCAGAGGATCAAGGCGGTGGCCGCCCCAGTTCGTGGCGGGGCCAGCTCCCGTCCAGCAGACCACCGCGGCCCCAAGGATCTCACCTACCCGCTGGACCCCAATGGGAACAAGGGTCTCCTGATGAAGGCCCCTACCCACACCATCGTAGAGACCATGATGTAAAGGGATGAGGTGGAGGCTCTCCATGAGATCGCTCTCCGGTCCTCTCCTTCCTCTTCTGTCCTCACGCTCCTGAAGCTAGCTAGCTCTGTCTCTGTCTGTCTCCGTCTCTGTCTCTGTCTGGTGGACTCATAAGGGTTTTAGAAAAAAAGTTCCTGTTTCAAATCTTTTAGCAGTACTGTGGCACTATGGTACTGTAATATGGTACAGTGGAAAAGTAGTTTGCTGTTGGTGTTTTCCTCATAGGGCAGCAGTCACATTTCAAATCTATTTCTACAACACTCACTTTGTTTAGAATTTGTTGTTTTCATGTTATTTTCATCTTCATGTGACTGCACACGACCCACTGTCTTCTGGCTCAAAGGCACAGTGGAAGATTAGCACCAGCCTCTGGTCAGACGCTGGTTTGTTCCAGCTGTTGTTCTAAAAAAAAAAAGAGAAGAAAGTTATTTTGTTGAGTCTTGGAATCAAAACTGCCTTTTGTAGCTTGAGGTGAAAACAATTTTCTGCGCTGATCATCAACCAAACACTGTTTTTTCTCTTGGACTGAGACACAATGAAGAAGCTCAGACAACCTCCAGCTGCCACTGATCGGCTGCGTTCAGCTGCATTCAGCTGCGACAAAGCCCAAATAAAACACTTGTCACCATAAGAGATATTAGAGATATTAGATGTGTACTAAACTACACAACAATTCATCAAAATCAATGTGGCCAAGTGCAATAATCAAATCACAGGAGCTGCAGTCACTTACATTAGGGTCAAATGCCTTGTCTACTAACACCATTAGCATTGTGGTGACATCAGTGAGCTTCAAACTATAATGACAATGACAATTATAGTGTGCATTATAGTATAATAATGTGGTGCAGCAACATCAGCATGTCTGAAAATAATTTTGTCGCTGTTTTCAGCTTCTAAAAGAAGATTTTCAGTGAGAAATAAGACCAAATCTTTCTCCCTGATTCTGTCCCATATTACAGGAGCTAACTGTACGTTTGCCTAACGTTAGGATTAGCATCTGTTTACTGGTTATGTTGTGAGTTCAACATTAGACTTAATTCCTTTATTCGCCAACAACTGTCTCAAGTCCTAGCGTTTCATTTATTTTAATAAAGTTAGCGTGCTAACAAACTAGCTGTGGCCTGTAGAGTCACTTTCTGATACCAAAATACTTCATTGTTTGGTTCGCCTTAAAAATAAGCTGATGGGTTATAAATAATGTTGTGTAAAGACATTGATGGCTAAAGTGCTTGGAAAAACTAGTAGCCTAAACAGATGCTAATACTAACAGCGACAATAAAAGTAAAACCTACAAGAGGCTCCAATGAATATGGACCAACAAGCCAAAACTCATGAGCCACCAAAGCTAAACTCCTTTCGTTTGTCCAGCTGTTTTGGTAGCCGTTAGCGTTAGCCGCTCATTTTTACCGCTTAGCCTGGTACAGCTAAAAAACTAAAAACTAGAAAAAGAAGAATCAGAGAGGGTTCAGCTTCGTTTTGCTGTGGGACAAACACAGAAACATCTACAAACCAGACTCCAGACCTACAAAAAAAAACAGTAAATCCCATGCCTTTATTCTGTTTTTGATCAAAAAAAAAACTAAAAACTAAATCTCATGAGCCACCAAAGCTAAACTCTCTTCCTTTGTCCTAGTGTTAGCCGCTCCTCTTAGTCTGGTGCAGCTAAAACAGAAGAATCAGATGATTGACGCAGCCCTCACCCCGATGCCCTTACATTGAACCAGGATGCTGGTTTTCCTAAATGCACCTTAGCACAAACATCCCCATCTTCCGTGAACTATGGGAGGAGTCTAAAAGTAGCACTGAGACAGCGGTGGGAAAAAAAAAACCCCTGCCCCCGTTCAAAGACAGGTATCTGAAAGGATTTGAAGTGTGGAGGTTGAACCCTTGACTGTGTTGTCTGTGGCGTACTGTACAGTAGTAGCTAATCAGTCTGTATCTGTGTCTCTGTGTCGTAGAGCAGTTACAGTAGTGACGGCTTCAGACTGGGCTGATTTACTCTCTGCAGAGGAACAGACATTATTATTATTATTATTATTATTATTATTATTATTGTTAGTTTCTCCTCTGTCGATGTTTAGATTTTTTATTAAGACTATAATGTTATTATTGGTATTTACTATTGATGATATAATTGCTGTAGTTTTACATAGAAGAAGGAAACACTTCTTTCTGGTGATGATACTAAGCTCATATACAAATCATTTATCCACAGTGGCAGCCGTTGTAGTTCCATCCTGCATTTCTCTAGTGTCACAAACAAACAATGCAACTGATATTTCTCATAGGGGAGGGGGGGGGGGGTAACATTTAATGAGCAGTTCAGTGTACAGTTAAAAAAAATGGGAATTCTACAATGGCTCCATGTGCGGTCGGTGTCGGGTTTATAGCTTTTTCCTCTTGTGTAAATACCAGGAGACAGTATTTCTCTCTCATATAGATGAACTCACAGCGCCGTAGCCAGTGGTCAGACAGCACGTCACCACCTCAGTGACTCTGCACCGCCATTGGCTCGATCACATTCCCAACCAATCAGCTGCAGTCCGTCAGTCAGACTCGGTCCAGACACAGTGATGCAGTGACTGATGGCTGCCGTGGTGCATCATCACCTCGCACAGAACAACTCAGGACTTCCCTTTAAGTCTGACGAGGTTTCATTTCTCCTTAGCCGACGGAGTTGCTTAAGGGTGTTGCATAGAATCTCTTAAGAAGTTAAGGTTTTTGTGACCGGTGACAGTTATACTATGGCTTATAGGAAACATCGTTATCATCATCTCCTTCTTTAGTCATGTTGCTGTTCAATTTCCATCGTTTTGGCAAAGAGCTTTGCGCAATAGTAATACTGACTCTTAAGTGATTTCTTAAGGTGAGGATAAAACCTGAAATACTTCAGTGAACATTTAAAAATTTTAAAAAATCATAAGGAGTTGACTTAAGGTGTATTATGCAACTGCCTTTATTTAAAGAAAACCTTTTGTCAGACTTTTATGGGAAACCTTAAGATGTTTTGTGTTGCAGCTCATTTTAACTCCCACATCATCATCATAGTCAGTGGGCGGTGGTCATAGTTACAGGCGGACTCTCAGTCACTGCTGTCTGATCTTCTGGCTGTTTTCAGCAATTTATTTCTAACAAACTAAACTTTGTCACATTCTTAATGATGAGGGGCCATGACACTGACGATGTGAATTGGGTGTGACATCACTAACTTGCTCCAACACGTCCGTGTAACGAGGGGTTTCCTATAAGGCACCAGCGACGTCCACTCAGGACCTTTTCTGTAGAGCTGCATCAACCCAGCGACCAAACACAACTAGACGTAGTAAAGCTGTCGGCGGGGCCAGCCGAGCTCCGCCCACAGTCTGACCTCTTTACTGCACCTTATTTGTAAAATCTGGACGTCATATCAACGACGAGACCAAAACGTAAAGAAAAAAATAAACACTGCCATCTTCTTCTTCAGGTTCTCATCGGCCTCTGTGGTGAAACATCTGAGTACTGTGGAAATGTCTGTGACATTATCAGATGTCCAGTCACACAGTGACAGGCATTGCAGGAAGTCTGACCAATAACAACCCGTCACATCGGGCGCGATCATGTGACCGGGGTCTTGCCGTGTTTCGTCGAAGCTTTATCACGTTTTCTTCATGTAGACTTGTTCATATCATTAAAAGGGATTTGAGGAACCAAATCCAGCAGCACATCTATTTTCATACAGTAACAAACTTTTCCTACGATGAGTTGTCTTTGTACAGCAGAGCTCCGCCTCTCCGCCGCGTTGCGACGACGCAAAACTTTGTTTGACTTTTGTACAGATTCTGTTTCCCGACACGACACAGAAACGCTGAGCTGCTCCATCACCGCTCACCGAAAACACAAACCTTAAGATTGATGATTGATTGATTCAAACAGGCACAAAATCTGGAGAAAGACGGAAAACCTTCAAGTGTGAAGGAAACAAGCTCAGCTTTTTCTGTTGTCATGTAAACAAGGAGCAGAAGTTAAAACTGATGCAGTCATTTATTGGTTTATTTTGCCTCTTTGTTCTCCCGGTGTGAACCGGTCCCTCCCGTCAGTTAGCCTGTGCTAACTATGTTAACCCACTTGTTCTCAGATCATGATTTTGCGAGAGAATCGAAAGCATTAGCGATGCACAAGTTTTTAACGCCGAATGTTGAAATGTGAAAGTCGCCTGTGGGCGGAGCTAAAGGTTTCTGAAGATTTATTTTTTAGGTTGAAAGAAAAAATAATTGTTGTTTTTATTTTTATTGATCTTGTTTTATTGAATTGATCAGTTTATGTCTTGTTTTGTTTTTGTGTGTCACATTTGCCTTTTGTAAATCCACATCTATGTTTTGAACCTGTGTCATTGGAGAAACATGTAAAACTGTAAACACACGAAACAGAAGCTGCGATTTGTTACGTGCAATACCTAGATTTTTCATGCTGTTTTTCCAAAAGCTGGTACTGACGACGACAATGATGATTATGATGGTGATAATGATAATGATAATGATGGCCTGTGAACTCTTGAAGACCATGACTGGTCGGGTCGTTGTGGGCGAGCTCTGTGGCGAGGCCACTGTGGTTTCAGATGCACTGAGATTAAAGTGTTGAGAAATCAAACTGAATTTCGCAGTGAAAATGTTTGTTTCTCCTGTTACCAACTGTGAGCAGGTGAAACAGTGATACCATCAAGAAGCCAAGCGAGCTTCACGGCTAAAACAAATCAGGCATGTTTCTAAAAAACAAACCCACGACAGCAGCAGCAGCAACGTCCGCGTAGTCCAACCTTCTCCGATTTCTAATCTGCTTGTGATGGAACAAAAAACTTGGGGGTGGAGCCTGATCCTTGGCAGCAGAAGCAGCAAATCCGATAAGACTCAGATTACATCATATTAAAAATGGGTGTTCATTTTTTTTTTCCCAGTTTCCATGCTGCTGATACGAACCCTGACACATCATCACAGAAACAAATTTTAAATTTATGTATCTGCAGGAATGTGCTGCTGTGATGTCGCTGTGATGTCACTCGTGGTTGCTTCTGTAGATAACTGAGATAACTTTATTTTCTGTTGACTTTGTCTTCAAGGTCTAAAAATGTTTTATTTTTGTTTCTAACTTTGATAAAGATGAAAAAAAACCAAAGCAGTGAAATTGAGTTTCTCCTTGCCCTCTGAAACCATGGTGATCTCAGCGCCATGCCTCTGGGAGTCCTGCTCATCCTACAGTCCTCTCTCGTTCTGAGCATGGTCTCCAATGACAACGCCTCTGTCTTTCCTGCATTATACTGAATACCAGCCCTCCCGCTTTCCAGAATGTACATGGGAAAATGTTTTTTTTAATTCTTGGTGAAGAAAAAAACATTTTTAAAAAAGAATTTGAAAGGTTTTTATTTTTTATTTCTATGGCCAACCTGTAAGCTAGAAAAAAAACAAACAAACCAACAAAAAAAACGTGTGTGAACAGGTTTTACAAGGATGTAAAACTTTTTTTTATTTCTTAATAAAAAATTTGTCTTCAGAAAATGAGCTTGTGTTGTCTGTCACACACTCACACACACAGATAATTCTTTCATGTTCATTTTCCCAACTCGTGGGACTTAACAAGGTTAAATCCCCCCAACATCATAATGAGCTCTAATCCCACAAAGCCTGTAATTCTAGACTGAGGGTCCATGGAGCTGGGTTCATGCTCAGTCACTTCGTCCTCACGCTGGGAAAATGTTACCACAGGACAATGTTCACCTGTGTGTAGCTCAGGTACACTTCACCTGTGTGTTAACATCTGTTGATCTGTTTTTTCGGCCTGTAGCAGCTTCTGAAGACACGCTGAACAAACGCTACATGTGTGTGTAAAGGCCTCGGAGACCAAAAAATGTCAAAATAAAAGTCTGAAGTGTTGGATGTTTGACTGGGTATTCTGTGTCTTATCATCTTAAAATTTAGGAACACTTTCAAAGATGTTTAAATGCCACACGTTATTTTACTATTTTATTAGGGTTCGATACAGTATGTAAAGCTTAAAGGGATAGTAGCATTTTTTTAAAGTGGGGTTGTATGATCTACAAATAGCCCCTAAGTACTTTAATTGCAGTAGAAGACTCTCTACACTCCTCCCGTTAGCAACGCCAGCCCATAATAGCCCTGCCCAGAGATTTACAACATACATTGTTGTGAATGGACCCAAAGAAAATGCCTATTTTCGCGGCCTAAAAGAGGTTTTACCTGAAAAAAAAATACACAGTTCCATTGTTGGCTATAATATAATTTTTTCCAGCCCTTCAAAGTGCAGGAAAAACGCTGTTTTTATTTGGACCTAACCAACTGCTGATCGGCGGGCGCTAACCCTGGGCGGAGGGATACGTGAGTTGGTTAGGTCCAAATAAAAACTGCGTTTTTCCTGCACTTTGAAGGGCTGGAAAAAATTATATTATAGCAAACAATGGAACTGTGTATTTTTTTTCAGGTAAAACCTCTTTTAGGCCACGGAAATAGGCCGTTTCTTTGGGTCCATTCACAACAATGTATGTTGTAAATCTCTGGGCAGGGCTATTATGGGCTGGCGTTGCTAACGGGAGGAGTGCAGAGAGTCTTCTACTGCAATTAAAGTACTTAGAGGCTATTTGTAGATCATACAACCCCACTTTAAAAAAATGCTACTATCCCTTTAATGGTAAGAAAGTAGATGTCCATGTGTAGTGTGATTATAAAGCAGGTTTAGGTTCTGTGTTAATACTGTGAAACTATCAAAGCCTCAGTCCAAAGAGAAATGCACACAGTCTGTATTCAGAAATGGAGCCTTAAAACCAGCCGTCAGGACTTCTGTGACTTTGTGATGTCACAATAAAGCTGTCGCCAAGCCCCGCCCACCTGGACCCACCATCCAACATGTGTAGGATTTGGTTTCTCTGAGTACTTTACCTGAGAAACTCAAGAGCCTCTCTCCTCTCTTCTGATTGGCTGACACCAACCTGTTGCTACAAGGGCTCCAGAGAGAAGCCGAGGGAGGAGACGTGAACCTACGTCGAGACGGTTCGTAGAGTTTCTCATGGAATTAATCAAAGTTCAGAGTTTGTGTTGGCCTTAGTTCAGTCTTATGTAACAAACCAAAACAGAAATCACTTACCTCAGCTCCTAATAACTGAGAACAGGAGGCAAACAGTACAACCCCCCCCCACCAAAAAAAAAAAATCCAAATTAAGCTACATGCTCTGAAACAATGTGAGTAAGCAGCTCAGCAGGAAGGGGCTTCAGTTTATGGAATATTTTGACCCAAACATCCGTTTCATCCGTGTGTGTGTGTGTGTGTGTGTGTGGGGGGGGGGCTGATTAACACCAGCTAATGTTCCCAGACTCAAACTTTCCCTCCATCACTATAGTTACACACTAAGCTTTTTTTTTTTTTTTTTGCCAAATCAACAAATTCCCATGGAAATGTGAAAGCCCATGTACATGAACACATGATACTAATGCACTCACACACACTCACAGTCATTATGCATACTAGTATTGTTCACATCTCAAAGTGTTTTTACAAGAAACTCATTGATTGTTTTCAATGACAAATATAACCATGATGGTCACAGTTTTGGCATCTGTCTGGTCTGATGGTGGCCCGGGCTGAGCCAGAGCAGGTGGTGCTGTGACCCTGCAGTTGGATGATGTGAATGTTGCTGTTGTAGCTTTAAATAACGAGCATGCCGCCGCTGACATTTCCATTCTCTGTCCGTCAGCTCCAAGAATAGAATCAGCTGCTGAGAAGTTTTTGTTCCACTTCATCTTCAAGGCACTTTGTTGGCACTGACTCAAAGCAAAAAGCAAAAACAAATGTGTGTGTGTGTGTGTGTGTGTGTGTGTGTGTGTCTGTCTGTGTGTTATATGATTTATGTTTCATGGTCCTTTTTTTGTTGTTTTGCAGTCAAAAATAGATGGAAACAGGAAATAGAACGAGGCGGAGCTTATAGACGGACGATGTGAAACTCTGATGTTTTGATCCCAGGATGTTGTGGTCACTTGGTGATGCCTTCAGGGACTCTGTGTTTGCACGTGACTATCATCACACTCTGGACGGGTGGTTTGGTGCATTCAGGCACCAAACCAACAACAGTGCAAACTGTTTTACATTAATAAGCCTCAAAACTCAAAAAGTCTTGAGTCCCCTGCTGTTTTAACTGAAATGCATCTCAGTGTCGTTTTCTTTTACATCGCACTCTCTCTCAGCTTCTCTCTGGAGCTCCGGTAACAACAGGTCAGTGTCAGCCAATCAGAAAAGAGGAGGCTCTGAGTCTCTCTTCTGATTGGTTGCCTGTTTTCTGGGTAATCCAATACAAATAGAGCAGATTTCAGGTAAAAAATACTCTGAGGAACCAAATCCTGCAAGTGTTTCTAGACTCAGACCCCATGTGGACACGACGAGGACAGTGTGACGGGCCCAGGACTTTGTTACAAGCAACACAGACCCAACCAGAGTTAACCTGTTGAATGTCGGTCTGAGGCCTCTGGTGTTAAACTACTTCCCCATGTGCTAGTGTGTGTGTGTGTGTGTGTGTGTGTGTGTGCATGGATTTTATGTGTGCTGTGTGTGCTGGACCTGTTATGTAACAGTCGACTCTTGGGGATAATTAAGTCGGCAAAGGCAGAATGTACAGTATAGTATATACACACACACACACGCACACACACACACACACACACACACACACACACATCTGTTATTTAGGAAACTGGAGAAGAAAAGTCACATGAACTGAAACATGCAGTGATGAGAAGGAACATGATTCACAGCAGCGTCTTCTCACAGTTCCTGATGTGTTGTTAGAAATAAGTGTGTGTGTGTGTGTGTGTGTGTGTGTGTGCGTGCAGCCTAGCTGTCCACACATAAACCTATAGTATCCACACAAACAGGAAAGTATAATGTGAAGAAACAATGACACACTCCAAAGTAAAATTAGACATTTTATTTTTCTCATGTCTTATCTTTTCTCAGGTTCTTCTGGAAAATTGGAGCCGTTCACTCTCTGTTTCATAGAAAAAAACTAAACAGCGACAACAACAAAGTTATACATTTTATTTTCCCCTTTGTCTTTTTTTTTGTTTCGTATTTTCTTCCCATCTTTCGGAAGAGTAATACAGTCATAGAAAAATACTATATTACATAGAATAGAACTTTACACAATCTGAAAAAAATACACAATATCACCGCATACGTTATTAGAAGCCCAGTCCAGAACCGCAACCTGGTCACACAGCATCAGCGCCGGCGGGCAGGGACCGGTTACAGTCACATGACCAACACGCCAAACGCAACGTTAGCTTCCCTCCACAGTCACTGGTGTCATCATGGTTAGTTAGCTGACTTACTGACCAGCCGACCAATCACCTGCTTCCATTAAACAACTGAGCTCAGCAATAACAGTAATCCGATGGTACAGTCAGTAAACTAACAGTATCTGTGCTGTAGGATAAAGTACTAGCTTTGTTTTGGTTGATATTGGTAATAATGAGAGCAGGACACACCACAGGGTCACATATGGCAAAAGCATTGGCTACTACTACTGAGGCTTTTTTGACCGACGTGGACAATGTCGATGTTGTGATGAATACATTTCAACCAGCGACATTCCCGCGTTGGAAACGATGCGTTTTACCTCCCGACTTAGGAAGGGAGAGGAGAAGGAGCAGTGAGTCTCCTCTGAGAAGGAAAAATCTACGTTGGCTCGTCGTGCTACAGTCTTACAGAGAGATTGGTTCAGTTTGGTGCTGCATCCTTTCCCTAGTCCTGTTAAAGGGACAATGAGGAGTTTTGAAAAAGCGAAGCATTTTCACACTACATTTATGAGCCTCCGCGCGCACCGTACATTTCTTTGACTGGGCGCAAGACAAACTCATGTTTTCATTCATCAATAATTAAAGTCAGAGGTTCAAAGAGGATCACATACCACCGTAGTTCTGACCATAAACGACGATTCGGCTGCGTTATTCTCATGACTCGCCACGAAGGAAACGCTGGTCGGCTCGCCCAGCATTTCCGCCACCACTAATAATAACAAAATAACGATAGAGACAGAACAATATATTTATCGCAAATGGGCCCATTAACAAGTGTGGGTAGCGGAGATTCATCCACATTAACGTGAGACTTTTTTATAACCGAATAGAAACTCCTCGTTGTCCCTTTAATAAAAAACAAACATTACTGACAACATAAACATCTTTGAGTGTTAGGGTGAACCACACAGACGTCTGTGCATGTCTGTTGCCTGAGGCTGGGACTTCGCCAGTCAAAGTTTACCGTGGTTGACTCAACGTGAAACCAACCAAGATGCGGATTTGCTTCGCCACAGTGAATGTTTTCACTTTCTTTCTATGCACCTATTGCGCATAGACTAGAAATGATTGGAAATATCCGTCACTTTAATTTGCGTATGTGTGACTGCAGCCTCAGTCTCCAGCCAGATTCTCCAGGTGATAATCCATCGCCTGCCGGTGCCTGCGTTCGTGTATGTGTGATGGCAGCCTATACTACCAGAAAACGACATGTTGGCAGTGTTTACGTAGAATTCCTCTAGGGGTCGACACAAGTTACACACTACAGCTTTAACAGGCTTGGAGTAATGACGGATCAGTGTAACTAAAAAATAAAAACCTTTAAACAGTTTTCCACCACATTCATCAGCAGCTCATTAATCGGAAGCTATTTAGTTCCAATAATATTAATGGTGTGTTTGTATTTTACACCACTTGAATGCCTAATTAAAGCCCCCGTACAGATATTTCATTTAGTGTTGATTTTGGCGGCCCCCCTGTGGACGAAAGCGGCGGGATGAAGGCTGCATTTCCCACCGTCATGAAGACGTTTGTCTGGCCGGCGCGTGTAGATTTGTTTTGGAAACGTCGGAAAGAAGACGGGACATGCTTTGAAAACTTCTTTTTTTTAAACATCTATCTGCAGCGTGCATATGGATGAGGTAATGTATCTATTCGTATGGTTTCGTCAGTGGTCCGACCCGACCACGCCTTCCAGAGGTATAGAATTAGACGACTTAGAAATAGCGTAACTTCACACTGATTGGCTCATTTGCTGTTGTAGGTAACAGAGACACATCAGTTAAAAGCTCCGTACTGGGGCTTTAAACTACTTTACATTTATTGCATTAAACACTTTAATTGCATTTTCTGAAACAGGCTGAACAGCGGTTACGGTTCTGGATTGGGCTTTAAACTGACCTTTGACCCAGAAATGCATAGGGAGCATGGATGACCACACACACATATGTACATACATACATACATACATAGATAAAAACCAACTGAACATTGTTGAAGGCTTTTTCTCTTTTTGTTGCTTTACAAAAAACATTTCTCTGTTTTTTTGGCCACTTTAATAAAAAAAACACTCAAACATTTGAACATGAAAATTCTTTACAGTGCACGGTTCAATTCCCAAAGCCCTGAACACATCTCCACTGTACAGTGAAATGTACACCACCTGGCTCCCATTGTCCCACGCACACACACACACACACACACACACACACACACCAACACAGGCTCATACATGCCCAGAAGTGAATAAAACCATAACTTTCCACACAAACATGTAAACACACGTATGTGTATGAGACACACACACACACACACACACACACACACACACACACACACACACACACTGTTCTCAGGGTGCAGCTGGATTCTGACTGTATTATGTAACAATATGAGGAAAGAGCTAGAGACATAGAAACTGAGAGAGAGAGAGAGAGAGAGAGAACAGAGGTTGTGGTTGTGTCTGTCAGTTTTCCAACCGTCAGAGGACAAAGGCGATTCTGTCCTCACACACACACACACACACACACACACACACACACACACACACACTTGTACATGTATTATTCCCATGTGCTGCATGAATTGTCTCACGTTTTTTTGCACACCCACCTACACACACACACACACACACATGCAGACAGATCATATTATCAACTGTCTCTACATATAAACGTTACCGTCTGGGCTCACAGCAGGAGGGGGTAGGGGGGTAAGGGGGGGTAAGGGGCAGGGGGGGGGGGGGGGAAGCCGGTTTTTCAGTTAATCCTCTGGTCACTGAGGTGAAGAAACGTTTTGGCAGAAACAAGAGAAAATGATGAAAAACAGGAGGTGAAGGAATTTTTGCTGTTACCAAACAGACTGAAGGTTTGTCTCACTACAATACCCACAATCCTTAAAGTTCTGAAGTGGGGAGGGGCAACTTACATTAACTGTGATTTTTTGAAAGCGTGCCCCCCCCCCCTTCATAGAAGCAGACAGTGTTCCTGCCATTATAGTTGTGTCACAGAGCATCAAGGCTGCTAGGAATCAGTACACGTCTTGTTTTAGTCTGGTGGCTGTAGCAGTTGTACAAACACTGACCCTCACTCGTCATGTTTCCATCCAATTTGATTCGCAAATCCTGCGCAAATAAGGAAATGTGTGTAAATTTGTGCGCGTTTCCATCCACCACAGTTATGTGCTAATTCTTGAGTCAGCTTCCAATCTGCAGGAGAAAGAAAACGGCACGCACAACAACAAAAGGGTAAACAAACGGGAAAGCAGGGGGCGAAAAGAAATAAATAAGTTGAAGATAATGGAGAGTTTGAAATAAATAATATTCCAGATGTGTGCATGGTCTTGGAGGAGTTATAATAACTAACAGCCATGTCTGCTTACTTGGCTGTGTTAGGAGCAGTTCACCCTCGCTATACTGTACACGTCATCATTTCCATGCACTTATGCGCATTTATCTGTATCAATATAGGGGAGAGTGGGGTAAGTTGAACCACTTTTTGTATTCAGGATCACTACATCAAGACAATTATAGTTTTGTAGCTAACTAACACATCTGCATATTTTTCAGGATGTTTTGCATCCCTACAAATTAACAGAATGAGTGTAAATATAACTGTTTTTAAAATATAGCATGTTCAAAAAAAGTGGTCTTGTGATTCAACTTACCCCATAGGAGTGGTATAAATTGATCAACCCCCCCCTTCTTTCCTTCCATCCATCTCCTACCTCCCCCTTTACTTAATATTTCACCTGTCCAGGTTACAGGTGAACACAAACTGCAGGGACTTCCTGCTGAGCCACCAACTCACTGAGATTTGGGGAGTTTTGCAATTACGTCGCATCTTGGGAAGAATCCCAGAGATTTTTCTTTGAAAGTAAAGTTTGGCCTCACTATAAACAACTTTTCCTGTTTATAGGAACATACTTACTGTAATCACAAACATACAGAATCTTGATTTAATAATTTGGACATATACAGCCAAAAATATATTCACTAAGTGTATAGAATAGGTGGCTCAACTTACCCCACAGCTACCTTGGGTTTATTACTCCCACAGCTAAAATAGTGCAGTTTCATGCTAAGTTTACTACCTCATGTTGTAGCTCATAGATACCACAACCCATGTATAAAACAAATTTGCAATCATCTCTTTTGGTCTAAACACAATTCTCATGAAACTTATGATGGACAAAATTCACTCTTGAGAGTGAAAAATGATTTTTTGGTCATAAATGTTAAACCACTTTACTCACGTGGTTCTAATCTTCACAGACTCCATGAAATGATGCCTGCCTCCCTAATATTTGGTCACATGCTAACTTTTTCCTATAGTTTCCTAGAAACAAGGGGTGGGTCAACTTACCCACTGGCTCATCTTACCCCACTCTCCCCTACCAAATGTTCCACCTCCTCATTGCGCAAAAAAATGTGATGTGCATTTTTTGGTGTTTCCCCTCAGGTTTTTTGAAGCGCAAATTCAAAATGCGCCTTGAAATATGTGGATGGAAACATGACAACTGTCTGCTATTTGCTGACACATCTGGTTCTTTAGCTGAAAGCTTCAAAGGTCACAGTGTGAGAACATGTGCAACACGTCTTCTCAGTTTCAACTGTGTCAGGTTTTGTGTAACGACACGGCGTCAAGGCAACGACAACAAAGGCTCATGGGTATTGTAGTATTAAGAGCTATCTGCTACGTCAAACCGATGAGTAAAAACATGACATTAAAGGTTCAGCAGCACTGAGGACGTCGGACTAACACACACGCACACACACGCACACACAGCGACACTGTAAGGGTGTGTGCGTGTCACCATCATCGGGTTTGCAGATGACGTCATTTACTCTGGTGATGGTCCCGTGACGGGGCGAGGGGGGCGAGGGGGCGGGGCCTAACAACAGTAACACTGGGTAATCACAGCTGATCCACAGACGTTACCTGAAGGTGCTTTTGTGTAACCACACCTGGGAGATAATCAGTTGTCGTAGCAACAGTTAATAACTTTACATTGTTGAATATTTATTCCTCCGCGCCGGCGACAGTCAGAGCGGACAACAACTTGTTTTTCTGGTCGTCACTTGAAGGAAGCACTGAAACTGACCCTGAGCGACACAGAGGTCATGAAGCGGTAGAACCTCGAGGTTCTGATCAGGGTCGCAGAAGTAGGTATGTCCTTAAAACTGGATCTTTGTTGTCATGGTTACAATAATAAACACCTGGTCCTCCCACTCACTGAGTATCAACTGCACCACCAAGCTGATGTTCACACCGTAGTATGAATGAATGAATGAATTTATTTATTTATTTCGGTATATCAAGCTTATATAACCGAAAGGGTGTAGGTTGAAGCCAAAGCTTATATACCCCTACCCCTTTTACCTTAAAAAATTAAAATAAAATAAAAATATATACGCATTAATACAATAGGATCAGATCACAGACATTTGAAATTAATCAGTACACTTAAATTTCTGATCACAACAAAATAAAGAATTGTACACAGCGCGTAACCCAAAATAGTACAAAATCATTGAACTTAATTTTCCATACTGTAACGAGAAATGATGTTGTTCTTATAAAGTTTTTTAAAGCTGACTAGAGTACAGCATAATTTAATATTTTTTATGCTGAACTATATGTGTAGTATACGTGAATCAACAGCGCCTCATAGCCTGCCATTGTATTCTGAAGAGCTGCAGTGTATCATTGGTCCGTCCAGTAGCATCCAGATGTTTCTCACGTACACATTTATGCAGAAAGTTTAAGTTTATTCTCACAGCAAATGTAGAAAATATAAATCTATGTTCGCATTGCTGTGGATTTTGCTCAGAGCCTGGTCATAGTGATTATAACAGTAAAGTCACATTGTAAATAATCACTGCCCTGGATTTATGTTTACTGCTTGCAAAAAGAGTCATAGCACTGTCATGGAGGAGTACCTGTAAACCGAAACTCATCAACTGGGTTAAGGAAATATCCACAGCTTTACCTATGGAGAAGATAACTTACATTATAAAAGGAAAACTACCACTATTTCAAAACATTTGGGGTCATTTTATGGAATATATGGAGAGTGTGGATTTAAGTGATGTGGGGAATGAAGCTGACGAGGCGTAGTTGTCGGTAGTCCTTTGCAGTGATGCAAAATAATTGATCTTCTTTTGATATTTGATTACTTTATTCTGTGTGAACTGTACATCTAAATTTGTATTTTTGATCCACGCACAATAGTGAAATAACCTGGCTAACTCTTGATAAGGCAGAGAAACCTTTATTGTTCGGGTGGTTGTTGTTGTTTTGTCTTTTTTTATACTTATACTTTCATCTAAGTGTTGCTCTATGTTATCTCATAAATACCTGACTTGCAAGGAAGGACAATTTAAATGCTGGATAATAATTTAGTTATCCCTGACGTCTTCCTTGATGTGAGAGCAGAGCACTCTGTCTTATTTCTGTATATTTATGTATTTTGGAAATATTGTGAAAACTCAATAAAGATAATGTTGGGGAAAAAAAAAAAGTGACATTGTATAGAGAGACCAAGTCCACATCAGAAGAAGGTTGAAATGGATGAATGTGACGTTGGAGAGTGATGTTGTTCGATTTTACGAAATTCCCTAGTTTACGTTGTAACTTTGACAACAGAAGTCGTCTATTGTTTCTTTTCCTAAACCCGACCAAATCAGAGTGTTATAGTAACCACAGACACAAAGATACACTGCTCTCATTGCAGTGTGTTTGTTATTTTAACCATGACAACCAAGGTCCAGTACGCATTAAGAAGAAGGATCAGGGGCGTGGACCGGGGGCGTGGACCGGGGGGGCGTGGACCGGGCGAGCTCCCAGCCACTGGCACAAAGAAGAAATATCTAAACTCTCCGATGTTCTTCTGACGGCGACACAGTTTTCTCCGGGGGCGCGTCCAAGAGCTCCAACGTCCCTCCCCTTTAGACATATCCACTTTACAAAACGTTTGGCAGTTGTGATGACATCATTGTCTTGACTTTGTGGTGACGGCACGGCGGCAACCTTGTGGCGTGCGGGCTCAACGCGACCTCCACCACGTGCGTGCGGACACCACACAAACACAGCTTCGCCCTCGTTTGTTTGTTTGTGTCTCTTGTGTAATGAATCTGAATCTTGTGTTTTCACCTCACCACATCTCAGTCATAAGGCAAAAACCTTCTCAGTGGTTCTATTAACCTGTATATCTGTATGGATTTATGTAGATACACAGGTTTATAGATATATGTATCTGTATATATCTACGTGTGTGTATCTGTACGGTGTGTAACACAGTTTTATATCCGTGACCCTGGGACTCAAACCTCCCTCACATTACGCATTCATCTAGAGTCAGAGAAAATGGCTGCTCAAAGTGTGAATGGGAGGGACAACTGTGTGAGCATGCAAGTGTGTGTGTGTGTGGTTTTCTGAAGTGTTTAAATTGAATTATTGCAAGCCGATGGAGTTGTGTGTGAGTGTGTGTGTGTGTGTGTGTGTGTGAGTGTGTGTGTGTGTGTGTGTGTGTTACAGGTCCAGTTGCTGCTCTAGACTGTTGTTATTGTCCTCTGGCTCGTCATTGGCCAGTGGGTTGCGGCTGATCACCAGCTCCAGTCTGTCTCCGGCCTCCGTGATGAGCGGCACGGCGAGGCAGCAGTCGAAGTCCCTCGTCCTCACGTGGTTCACCTGGATGGAGGCAGAGACACAGACAGAATGACCCCTCCCCCCTCCTTAAAGTCACACTGACAGAAACATAGAAACATCAAACATTAAAGGGATAGTAGCATTTTTTTAAAAGTGAGGTTGTATGATCTACAAATAGCCCCTAAGTACTTTAATTGCAGTAGAAGACTCTCTGCACTCCTCCCGTTAGCAACGCCAGCCCATAATAGCCCTGCCCAGAGATTTACAACATACATTGTTGTGAATGGACCCAAAGAAACTGCCTTTTTTCGTGGCCTAAAAGAGGTTTTACCTGAAAAAAAATACACAGTTCCATTGTTCGCTATAATATAATTTTTATTCACAGCCCTTCCAAAGTGCAGAGCACCCCAATAGAGAAAAAAAAAGTTTTTATTTTGGAGCTAACCAACTGCTGATCGGCGGGCGCTAACCCTGGGCGGAGGGATACGTGAGTTGGTTAGGTCCAAATAAAAACTGTGTTTTTCCTGCACTTTGAAGGGCTGGAAAAAATTATATTATAGTGAACAATGGAACTGTGTATTTTTTCTACACGTAAAACCTCTTTTAGGCCACGAAAATAGGCCGTTTCTTTGGGTCCATTCACAACAATGTATGTTGTAAATCTGTGGCCAGGGCTATTATGGGCTGGCGTTGGTAACGGGAGGAGTGCAGAGAGTCTTCTACTGCAATTAAAGTACTTAGGGGCTATTTGTAGATCATACAACCCCACTTTAAAAAAATGCTACTATCCCTTTAAAGCTCCCCCTTTGTCTTTACCTGTAGGATCCTGTCGTAGGGCTTCAGTCCGGCTCGGTCGGCCGGCCCATCGGGTCGGATCATGTTGACGTAGACGCCTTTCTCGAGAAAACCGTCCGACACACTGAAGCCAAAGTCATCGCTCTCAGGGTCCTTTATCACTGTGACCTGCAGGAGGAGGAGACGATGAGAAAAGGAGACAAGTGGGGGAGGGATAATGAGACGGTGAGATGAGAAGACGATGAGAAAAGGGGGAAAATGACACCAGGGGGGCCGCTTAAAGAGGAACTAAGCAGGATTTTTCCCGTGGATCTGCTACATTTTTTACCTTAATTAAAAAGCTCCGGAGTAATTGTGATCGTTTACTACATGACTTGTGACTTCTTACGAGTGAGAACGGAGTCTCTCTGTCTCTCTGGCTTTGTTGTAAACAAATGCACATGGCTGAGAGCAGCGTAACCAAAACAGCAGAAAAGCGAGCGGACTTGCATAGTTCCCGTTTAATCCAGGGTGGAGACACATGTTCAGAGCTCCAGTGTGATGAGACTGTTAGTCAGCGGCTGGTTGATGAGGATTCTCTCCGTCATGTTGAAGCACAGGATGACTATAAATCCACAGAAGATGAACACGTGTCGCCGCCAGCGCACCGGTCGCCAGGTTGCCAGGAATGGGTAATTGCCTATACATGCACATCCTGTCCTGTGTTACATAACAGCACTGTAGAAATTCAAGTTTCTCAAAGTAGGTCATCTTATGGCCTTGCAGCTTTTTCTCAGGAGACATTTGAGATGTTGCAACACGCAGTTCACAAGTAGGTCACAAGCAGGTCAAGGGTAGGTCACAGGTGTGAAAGGGATGAACAGAGACTGGGGGTGTTGATGTTGTTCTGAAAAACATTTATTAAATTATGGGAATGGCAGAAAAATGACTTATAACCCTCTGATGCTTCTGTTCACACGCACTGACTGCACCTGATCCCATCAACGCATCACAGCAGTCCCTTTAGACAGGTGGGGTAGAGTGGGGGAGGGGGAGGTGGGGGTGAACTCACCTTATGCAGCTCCAGAGGCGTCGGGGACAGAATCCCCTGCATTTCCTCCTTGATGCGACGGGACTCCCAGGTCCTCTCCGACACCCTCAGCGAGGCCTTGGGCTTGGGGTCGTGGTGCAGGAGGGGGGACTGGTTGTCCTGGTGGAGGTGGACTTCCTGGTTGTAGTGGGCCTCCTGGTTGTAGTGGGCCTCCTGGTGCAGGTGGGAGTCTGGGTGGAATTGAGGTGTTTTGTTTTTAATTCGGTATTTCAAATATCACCCATCTGTGAAAAATGTAACCAAGCGGAGGCAAATCTACTTCATAGCTACACACTATGTCCCAAACTAGAACATTTCTGGACAGCAGTGTTTTCATTTTTCTCAAAAGTCTTCAAGACTACATTACAACCAGATCCTCTCTTGGTTATACTAGGGACATCAGGGAGCACTGGGAACCTGCAGATTATGCAGCGCCGCCTTCTATCCTATGGTCTCTTCTGTGGGAAAAAACTTGTTCTCCTCCACTGGAAAAAAACGGAGACACCTACTTTCCAAGAATGGTTAACGGCACTGACTGATACATTACACCTTGAAAGGATTCGTTATTCTCTTAGTGGTAGGTTGGAAGACTTCAAAAGGATGTGGCAACCGATTATTTCTTTCTTGAAACAGGATGTAGGACAACCTGAGTAGTACTGGGTGGGTCAGGGAGGGAGTTATTATTATTTATTTATTTCAATAAATGTATTTATTAACTTATTTTTGTATATTTCTGATTTTTCTCCCATCTATTGTTTTTCATTTATTTACTTCGTAGGACATCTTTGTTACTTATTATTACAAAATATTGAAGCATTGCATAAACCAAGATGGACCTACAGCTGGTAGACGGCAGACGGCATGCCGTCCCGAGTTCAAATATTTTAACTTTTGCCGTCTGCCGCGGCGGTAAACTCAACCGAACGTGACGTGTGAGTACGAGTCTGTTGACGTTGCCGTGGCAACATGGTGACGCGTCTTACCGTTGTGCCGTGCTGTCCAACAGTTTGTTTGTTTTTACCGTTCCGTCCAGCGGCATTTGCCGTTTACCGGACTCCATGTGAACGCAGCATAAACCAGCACCACATGTATCCAGGGTTCCTACAGCTTCAGCCAAGTTAAATTTAAGACTTTTTAAGACTTTTTAAAGCCACTTGAAATGAAATTTAAGACCGACTTCACAATAAACACAAATGCAGAAAAAAGACAAAAAAAACACCACATCAATTACATCATAGGGTTAGGGACAATTTTACCCACTTTCCTATGTGATCCAAGGTAAAGTGACTGCTACATGAACATTGGATTGTGTCTCTTTCCAGCTGTCCTTTCAAAATAAATTGTCTTCTTTCCAGCTGTCCCTTTCAATAATAAATGCATTAAAAGTCCGCGAAAAAAACAAACACTGGACTAGGTAGCTGGTGGCGGTGAGAACAATTTATGCTGTTAATCTCTGGGCCGCCACTATACTTCTCTATGGGCTCGCGTATGTTACCAATTATTTTAAGATTTGAGACTAATTACAACCATAAAATACCACTTACCAAGTGTTAACATTTTTAAGACTTTTGAAAAATGGATTTTTTTTGTTTTTAGATTAATGGATTTAATGCCTTTTAAGACTTTTTAAGGATCCGTAAGAACCCTGGTATCAGACCTCAGTGCTGTCACATCTGCCACTGACCGTGGTGGAGTTGGGCCTCCTCATGCAGGTGAGCCTCCTCGTGCAGGTGGGCCCCCTGGTGGAGCAGGTTCCCCTGGTGCAGGAGAGAGTTCCTCCGCAGCGGGCTCATCCTGCTGTGGCTCAGTATGGGCTCGGCTGCAGTCTTGTTCACACCGTCTACGCCCAGACTGATGGCAGTGCCCGTCATGATGGACGCCTGAACATACACACAAACGCAGACGCAGGTAAAACATCTGGTTGACATAAGCGTTTGAGAGTTGGGCTGCAGCCACACACGTGCAGTTGGGGGGGAGGAGGGGGGGGGGGGGTGTTGGAGCAATATCTGACTCACCTCTATCTCTCTGAGCAGCTCTGATTGGCCGCAGGTCTCCAGGTCCTCGAGCGCTTGACACCAGAAACTGTCATCTGGATCCAACAAAATACCATCTGGCGGTTGGCCAATAAATCTGAAACACACCCACAAACCCAAACCAAAACCCACACACACACATTCAAGTTGAGACACAAACTGGTTCAGGTCTCTTATATAAACTGTTTTTCACAGTGATGTGAGTCAATGTTTCAGGTTTCCTTGTCTTTACGCCGTGTTGCATTATGGGGCCGCGTCATCTACGGAGTCGGTCTGAACACAGACTGTTGGTTCACTTTAAATCCACACTGAGTGTCCCCGACTGACAAGATTAATTCACATTCATTGTGCAGATGATTTTTCTCTCTCTCCTCCCCCAGCTCTGTTACATAACCTCAGCCACTGTTACTATCCTCACAAGGCTTAACCTCCTGACTCATCATACACACACACACACACACACACACACACACACACACACACACACACACACACACACACAGATCCTGTGTCACTCTCACTGACTTCAGCCTCCACACTGAAAAGTCCACTTCACCACAAACTGCTACTGAGACCAAAACCAGAGAATCAAAAAGTCATTTATAGTTTTATAGCTGCATACAGTATAAAGATAGATGTTTATATTAAAGCTCTGTACATTATAAAGGTAAATGTTTATATTAAAGCTGCATAGATTGTAAAGGTAAATGTTTATATTAAAGCTGCATAGATTATAAAGGTAGATGTTTCTATTAAATCTGCATACGTTATAAATGTAGATATTTCAATTTTAGCTCTGTATACTGTGAAGGTAGATGTTTATATTAAAGCTGCATACAGTGTAAAGGTAGATGTTTATATTAAAGCTGCATACAGCTGTACATTGTAAAGGTAGATGTTTATATTAAAGCTGCATACAATGTAAAGGTAGATGTTTATATTAAAGCTGAATACATTGTAAAGGTAGATGTTTATATTAAAGCTGCATACAATGTAAAGGTAGATGTTTATATTAAAGCTGAATACATTGTAAAGGTAGATGTTTATATTAAAGCTGCATACAGTGTAAAGGTAGATGTTTCTATTAAAGCTGCATACAATGTAAAGGTAGATGTTTATATTAAAGCTGAATACATTGTAAAGGTAGATGTTTATATTAAAGCTGCATACAGTGTAAAGGTAGATGTTTATATTAAAGCTGCATACAGTGTAAAGGTAGATGTTTATATTAAAGCTGAATTCATTGTAAAGGTAGATGTTTATATTAAAGCTGCATACATTGTAAAGGTAGATGTTTATATTAAAGCTGCATACAATGTAAAGGTAGATGTTTATATTAAAGCTGCATACAATGTAAAGGTAGATGTTTATATTAAAGCTGCATACAGTGTAAAGGTAGATGTTTATATTAAAGCTGCATACAATGTAAAGGTAGATGTTTGTATTAAAGCTGCACACATTATGAAGCTGGATGTTTCTATTAAAGCTGCATACATTATAAAGGTAGATGTTTATATTAAAGAGGAACTATGCAGGATTTGTAGCTTAACTATGCTACATTTTTACCTTAATTAAACAGCTTTGAAGTAACTGTGATGGTTTAATAAATGGCTTAACTTGTTACAGGGAGAATGGAGGCTCTTTGACTTCCGTGTGTGTCACTTATTGAGTCTCTTTGCTGAAAACCAACTTTGCAAGATCAGGGCACCTCGACACAAACACGCTCTATAACCCGTAATCTCTTGTTTATGACAGATTAAACTACACAAATATACAGTAACAGTTGATTGTTTTCGATAACCATTTAAATAATTCTGCTTTGTAGCACTTTGAGATTGTCTAAATGTAAAGTGTATTACAAATAAAATGTATTATTATTATTATTATTATCATCATTATTATTATTATTATTATTTAATTATTATTATTATTATATCTGTTTCATCAGGTAAACAAAAGTCAGCAGTAAGTTGATCAGTGTTTTTTTCTTACCCTGGGGGTTTGTCCCAGTCGTCCTCACTGAATCCTCCGTCACTGAAGGGGTAGTTCTTCCGGCGTCCTGGGGGGGGCGTGGTGCTGCGCTGTTGCTTGGCACTGCGCCACTCGTGAGGGTGGAGGGCGATACCGGCTGCTTGGTTGGTGTACGTACCTGCAGGGGGGGCGGGACACTCAGTTACAGACAGCAGCTGCAGATTGAGTCAGACCACTT